>NC_090726.1:2417001-2424501 GCF_036898095.1 Palaemon carinicauda
CGACACCTGTTCAACCTGCCCCCTCCAACCTCGCTCTCTACATCACCGCACCCACGGATGCCTATGCCCACCTCCTCACGTCGTACCCAGAAGTTTTCCGTCCAAAACTTCGCCAAACGCCCATGGCCCCAGCCAAGCATGGTATTTATCACCATATCAAGACAACAGGACCCCAGTCTTCGCGAAATTCAGACGTCTGGCACCAGAACGATTGGCAGCCACCAAACAGACGTTCACTGAAATGGAGGAAAGGGGCCTTTGCCAAAAGGCCTCCAGCCCATGGTCGTCACCCTTACACATCGTTCTGAAGAAAGACAGCTCCCTCCGTCCATGCGGGGAATACAGGCACCTGAACATACAAACAGAACCGGATCACTACCCCCTCCCAAACATCGCCGACGTAACCTCCTACCTGCACAAAGCGAAGGTTTTCTCCACGCTCGACCTCCTGAAGGAGTATTATCAGGTGCCTATGAACCCAGAAGACATCCCCAAGACCACCATCACCACTACGTTTGGTACATACACATTCAATTACTCCTGTTTTGGCCTTCGTAATGCCGGGGCCACGTTTCAACATCTCATTGATGGCATCTTATGGGACCTCCCTTTCTGTGTATGTTATGTGAACGACATACTTGTGTTCTTCTCCTCAAAAGAGAAACACCTGCTTCACATGTGCATCGTGCTCGACCGCCTGCAACAAAACGGCCTTGTAGTCCTGTACGACAAGTGTACCTTTAGCGCTAACGAAGTGTCGTTCTTAGGGCACCGCATCACTCCTAAAGGAGTCAATCCCCTCCCTGAGAAGGTAGCAGCCGTTCAGAACTTCCCCGCGCCCTCGACCGTCAAAGCTCTGCAGGAATTCTTGGGCAGGATCAACTATTATCACCATTTTTTGTCAGTCATTGCCGCCACTCTTGCTCCCCTCTACGCCTCCCTCAAGGGCAAGCCAAAGGACCTGAAGTGGGGTCCCCTTCAAGAAGCGGCCTTCTGCAATGTAAAGAAGGCCCTATCAACCACTGTGGCTCTCACTTTTCCTAATCCACATGCCCCTCTCATTCTATCCACCGATGCCAGCGACGTCGCTATTGGTGCAGTACTCGAGCAGGTGGTCAACGGCTCCCCCGCCCATTGGCCTTCTTCAGCAGAAAACTGTCCAAGGCAGAATTGGGTTATTCTACCTTCGATCGCAAATTGCTGGCGGTGCACTTGGCTGTCCGTCACTTTCGGCATTTCTTAGAAGGTACGCCCTTCGTCATTCGCACAGACCACATGCCTCTAGTGCAAGCCTTCACTCGACAGTCCGACGCCTGGTCCGCCTTTCAACGCCGACATCTCTCTGCTATGGCCGAATACTATTACAGCATTCAATACGTCCTTGGGAAAATTAATCCCGTTGCCGATGCCCTGTCTAGAAACACGTTAGTTGTCTTTCAACTGGGATTGGATTACAACGCCCTGGCTGAAGCCCAACGACAGGATCCAGAGTATCAAGCATGTAAGACATCCTGCACGTCCCTCCGTTGGGAAGACTTCACCCACGAAGACTCCAACACCACCCTCCTCTGTGACGTCAGTGCTGGTAGACCGCGACCTTGGATTCCTGCTCCCATGCACCGGCAGATTTTTTATTTTATTCACAGCCTTTCACATCCCTCGTGCCGTTCTACCGCACAGCTGCTGAAGACGAAGTTCATTTGGCACGACATTTCTAAGGATGTTAAGGATTGGGTCCACGCCTGTACTTCTTGCCAAACTTCCAAAGTACATCGACAAACGGATTCAGGAGTGGTCACCTTTCCTCAACCTCAGCGTCGTTTCGCACACATTCACGTCGAGATTGTAGGCCCGCTACCCACATCACAAGGACATCGTTACCTGTTTACTGTCATCGACCGCTCCACTCGTTGGCCTGAAGCCATTCCCATGGAAACTGCAACGTCCGCCTCATGTACATCTGCCTTACTCTCAGGATGGATTGCAAGATTTGGTATCCCTGAGCATATTACTTCTGACAGGGGTACCACTTTCACCTCTCAATTGTGAACATCATTAGCTTATCTCCTGGTCATCACCCTACATCAGACAACGGCCTACAACCCAGCTGCCAATGGAATGGTTGAACGTTTTCATCGCACCCTCAAAGCAGCTTTGATGTCTCGCTGCAAGGATCCCAACTGGTTTACTCAGCTTCCCTAGGTCCTCCTGGGACTAAGGACCACTCCTAAAGACGCCCTCGATGTCTTGGCAGCTGAAATGGTGTATGGCAACCCGTTGGTCGTTCCTGCCGAATTTTTTCCTTTTACAACCTCCTCCGACGATCTCCAGCGCATACGTCACGTCGTGGGAAAATTTACTCCATGCCGCCAGACTTCCAAGCCCCCAGTGAAGCATCACATACCAACAGACTTGCACTCTGCAATTCACATCTTCCTGCGCAACGACACTAGCAAGCCACCGCTAACGCCCTATTACACCGGCCTTTTCCTTGTGATCCGACGCAGTCCAAAAGCATTCCTACTAAACATTTGTGGCAAAGAAGACAGGGTCTCCATTGATCGTCTAAAACCTGCTTATCTTCTGCCAGATGACCCGCCTACAGTTCGCATCTCTAGATCAGGAAGCCCTATTTAACATGTACAGTATGTAATTTTTAGGGGGAGAGCCATGTACCAACCGTGTGTCACACGATCGTACATAGTTCATGATGTGTATGTATTATGCTTATATCTTTGTTCTTCCCTCGCACTAAAAAGAACCTGAATAAACGTGTCTGTTTTTCCCACCGGTAACGGTGTCGATTTTGAACATGAAATTTCTTGTTGCCTTGAGCTTTTGTATATAAAGGAGAGTGTTCTATTATAAACTCGCTCAGTTGCTTTCATCCTGTCTTTGAGTCACAACCTTCTCTCGGCCCGTCACAGTAGTCAATCAACATAATAGATAAATTGTTTATATCATAGATATTTCCTTACGAAAGGCCAGGGGTGGGGAACCCTTTTTTGGAGGAAGGCCATCTTTCAATTCCTCAATGCTCCTTAAGGCCGCATAGAATTTTGTTCGTTATTTTATCCTCCAAGTAATTTATTAGTAATCTAAAGAAAGTGTGATAGGTTTATAAAAAACTATAGCATTACGATTTAAAATATTTGAATTAAGTACTTTTTATACAAGTAATCAGTAAATAAATTATATTGAAAACCAAATTTTAAAACATATCATTCAATTTTGGGTAATTTTCAAACTATAGTTAAGCAAGTAGGTGCTTTGTATTGAAGTGATAGATAAAATAATATTAATCTTTTGGAAAAGATAGCTTATAAATATCAACAATATAACCTTTTCAAATATTTTATATTGGCAAGTGGGTACTTTTTAAACAATCACATCTCATAAAAATGCAACATCGAAGTAGGAAATTGTATCTGTTTAAACACACTTAGCTACTCTCATTGAAAAAAAATCAATTATTTGCTTTCTTAAGATGTTCAATTAATCCCTAGATTTTAGCCATCATAGCTGGAGCACCATCAGTGCAAAACGTATTGTAATAAGGAAGTAAAATTTAGTCCTCCTTTGTGACATCGCTTATTGAAGTCGTTAAAATGTCTGTTCCTCTTGTCCTTGCGTTAAGGTTACCTATGAGAAGCTGTTTTTCATACAATCAAAACTCATCAGTGAAAGCACAAATAAAATATTTCTATGCCAAAAATTTGGAACCCGTTGACTCATCGAAAACTAACATAGATCACAATGAGGAGATGGACAAAACAGGAACTCTCTCGTCCATCATACGCTGAATCACTTACTCACTGCAACTAGCATTTTTTCCTTGTCAGCTACAACAGCTGTTGCAGCTGACAAGGAAAAACTGCTAGTTGTATTAAGTTAGGATTCATTGAATTCAAGGAAAAATTGCTTCCATTCTCTGGGAGGTATATCACTGAACACAACTTTCCTATTGTCTGTGTGTACATATTTGCGTGTGTGTACATACAGTAGAATGATTGTCAAAGCAGAAATATACTTCACATACTGTACATATACAAAAGGCCGTAGAAGGCCGCACTTGATGGTCCCGAAGGCCCTATGCAGGCCGCACTTGATGGTCCCGAAGGCCCTATGCAGGCCGCACTTGATGGTCCCGAAGGCCCTATGCAGGCCGCACTTGATGGTCCCGAAGGCCATATGCAGGCCGCAGGTTCCCCATCACTGCGTAAGGCTAACAAATTAATATAAAAAAACTTATCAATAATAATTTAATTTATTTGTAATTCCTGTGTAGGTATATCATAGGATATACCCTGCAAGGATTGTGACTGTATTTTTGTATACAAACTGAAAATTTCATGATAATTTTTGTGTTATAGATATGATTTGCCTTTGCAGTTTTTAGAATTGACAACTGCAAAGAATTGCAAGATTTTGTTAGGTTATTCGCATGGTCACTTTATAGAAAATTGTATGTAAAAGTTGAAATAAAGAGATAACTGATTTCGGGAAAGAAAAAGAAAACTGAAGAGATAAACATTAACCAGGATACACTTTAATCAGCTGCTTAAAAATGAAAACTTTTGTGATATAAATTGTATGTTAATGTTGAAATTAAGTAATAACTAAATCCAAAAATAAACAAAAAACTAAAGAGATAAACATTAATAAGGATACAGTTGCCTATAAATAAAAGAAATATAGACTTTTGCAAGAGGACGAGCCTTAGAGAGATACCCCTATGTACCCAACCCTGGCCCTAAATTCAACCCCCCCCCCACCCCCACAAAAAAAAAAAAAAAATATATAGGACCTAAAAAGAGGCCACAAAATGCCAAATCGTACAGAACGGTATCTTCACAGGCCAGCGAACGCTGTTATGAAATCCTGCAACATGTTAAAAAAAGTCTGTCCCTGGAAGAGGAGGATGCCTCCCATATTGCAAGGGCCAATGGGATCCCTAACCCTCCCCCCACCAGCAGCACTATTACCACCAACTCTCCAAAAACCAATAACAAGGGGAATAAGAAAAGGCGAATAACAATCGTCAACAAACTGTTTGAGTTTCCCCTTTACTGCTCCGCTTATGCAACTTCTGCATAAAATGTTCCACCTAGAGATTGGGATCACGAAAGTTCAGTCAGGCTTTAGGGAAATGGTTTGCTGAAGGAATAATGCCGGGGAAAAAGGAATAGAGAATGTTGCGTAAACTGGTAGTTTCAGGAAGCATAAAATGACGCAATAACACACATAATAGTTATGGGAAAAGGAAACGGAAGACTATATAATGCTTTCCATTTACAAACAGGTTTTTCAACTGGATATTAAACGTTTTGATATGACGGTGAATAATTGTTCTTGCTTGTTACAAAAGGAATACTGTTGCTTAAAACCGGTAGTTTCAAAAAGCTTAAAATCATAATACATAAGATAGTTATAGGAAAAGGAAACGGAACATTATATTATGGTTTCCATTTACACAAATGTTTTTCAATTGGAAGTAAAACGTTTTAATATGAAGTTGAATATTTGTTCTTTCTTGTGAAGAAGATTTAACTTTTTTCGTTATCAAATTGTGATTGTTTCGCTTCGCTAGCCTCTAATGTAATTGCCTTTGGATGTCAGAAACTTTAAGTTTTGTCTGTTTATGCCAACATTACTTAGGATAAATCTGTTCAGTTAGTTACGTTACAAGCAAATGTATATTCAAGTAATATTTATGAGATGTAACAAACATAATCCAACGTATATAAATTGAACGTTAGGGCTTTATGAGATTCCATGCTATACAGGCATTTGCAGTCAGTAATATATATCCTGATAACTTTAATGATTGAGTTTATTTTCACTCCAAAGGAATTTTCCTATTAACAATAAAAGATAGTCAAAATAGGTTGTTCAGGATAGCTCAACAATATGAAAATGGTTGATATCAATAAGATAAATGTTTTGTTACAAACATTATATAAGTTTGGTGTATGATTGATCATTAGCATCACAAACCGGAATGAAATAATATAATAATGTCCTATCCATGAGCTACGCATATATTCTATCTATTTACCAAGGCACTTCAGCCGATATCAAACAAACGAATAAAAGGGAACCTTTCCTCTCTCCGCTCCTCCCAGCCTGACGAGGGATTCAGCCGAGTTTAGCTGGTACTGCTGAGGTGCCACCGCCCCACTGCCTCCGTTATCCACCATGAATGAAGTTTCATATGCTGAATCTCCTATTGCTACCGCTTCTGCAGTCACCAAGGCGACCAGAGGAAGCAGCAGGACCAACCAGAACTATGTCACAATCGCTCGCCATTCATTCCTCTTTCTAGCACACACTCTTGCCTCTCTGACATTTATCCTCCTACACCCAGAGCTTTCTTCACTCCTTCCATCCACCCAAATCTTGGCCTTCCTCGTGTACTTCTTCCATCAACTCTCGCATTCATTACCTTCTTTAGCAGACAGCTAAACCACCTCAACACATTCATATCCACTCTAGCAGCTAAATCATTTCTTACTGAAATTCTCACCCTCACTAATTCGTTCCTAACCTTATCTAATCGAGATACACCAGCCATACTCCTCAGACACTTCATCTCAAACATATCCGATTTATCTCTCCGTCACTTTCATTCACCTCAACTCTGATCAATACATCACAGTTGGTACAATCACTTTCTCATACAGAACTCTCTTTACATTCATGCCTAACCCTCTATTCTTACCACTTCCCTTCACTGCCCTAACACTTTGCATCCTTCATTCACTCTCTGACGTACATCTGCTTCCACTCCACCATTTGCTGCAACAACAGACCCCAAGTACTTAAACTGATCTACTTCCTCAAGTAACTCTCCATTCAACATGACATTCAACCTCGCACTACTCCCCCTTCTCGTGTGTCTCATAGCCTTACTCTTACACACATTAACTCTGAACTTCCTTCGCTCACAAACCCTTCCAAACTCTGTCACTAATCGACCAAGCTTTTCTTCCGCGTCTGCAACCAGTAGAGTATCACCCGTAGACAACGATTGATTCACCTCCAATTCATGATCACTCTCGTCTATCAGTTTCAATCCTCGACCAAGCACTTGGCCATTCACCTCTCTCACCACTTCATCAACAAACAAATTGAACAACCATGACGGCACCACACATCCAAGTCTCAGCCTCACTATCACTGGAAACCACTTGCTCACTTCATTTCCTATCCTATCACATGCTTTACTGCCTACGAAGAAACTCTTCACTGGTTGCAACAACCTTCAACCAATTTCATATAACCTCATCAAATTCCGAATCGCTTCCCTACAATCTCTACCATACACTTTCTCCAGATCCATAAACACATCATACACCTCCTTGCCTTTTACTAGATATTTCTCACAGATCTGCCTAACTGTAAAAATCTGATTCATACATCCCTTACCTCTTCTAAAACCACCCTGTACTTCTAAGATTGCATTCTCTGCTTTATTCTTAATCCTATTAATTAGTACTC
>NC_090726.1:2427001-2429501 GCF_036898095.1 Palaemon carinicauda
GTAAAATTTTGGAAAAAAATGAAAAAAGGAGGCTGTCATCTTCGTATCAAGAATTTAATCAACTGATGCTTATAAAAAATATCTATGTACAAGGAAGTTCCAAGGTGTATAGTCCGACGAGGAAATAGCAGCAAGTATTAGATATCGAATGAAATATCTAAAAAAAGAATTATTAGTAAAATATTCCAAATGTCCGTAAGAAAATTTTGTAAATAAAAGGGAAAATTGTTACTTACAATTGGCCGAGATTCTACTTCGTATTGAAAATTATGTACAGAGAACACACTCGAGTGATTATGAACAATATATTATTGTTAAGAATCTATAATGTTTAGAGCAGAAAGTTTTCTCGTAATACGAAGGAATTTCAGCTATTTTCCCAAATTTTCAATAAAAAGCCAACTGAGGTCTTCATAAAAGTGAACCAAATATTCAACAATGCAAGTTTTTCATACATATTTCCTTAAAAGGTCACTAAAATCTTTAGAAAGCTTACATAATTGTACAAATATTTTCGCCATAACTCCAATTGAAATTGACACAAAATGTAATCTGAAGCTTGATAATATCTTTAAAATAATTACTATACAAGATATTCTGAAATAGATTAGATCTATGATGAAAATAATAATATATTTTATATAAAAATATGTTACTCCTTAGCAAGATTGAGAATTACTTTTTGATAGGTGATGTTCTATATAATACAATATATTTATATTTAGATATTTTACTTAAAAAACCAACAACAAGATGGTTTCATTGATAAATACAAATGATTGTTACCTTCTATTCTGGAAAGGGGACCATCTAGTTCCTTAATGTTCACAAGGACTGATGGAAATAAAGAAGAGGATAAACTAATCTGATAAAGAAGGTAGAAAGATTAATGAGAGAGCAACTCAACCTAACAATACTTCGTCTTCTTAATAACTTGATAAAACAAGTTTACTCTTGACTAATAGCCAACGCTTCTTGGATACTCTGGTGATTACTATTGTGAAAGCTATTAGCTACTGTATTGTCTGATTTACCAATTTCTACTAATCAAATGTTTTCATGATATGATTTTAGGTATATAAGTGTAAAGAATTATGCGTTGTCAGATTTGATTACCTGAATCATCCATTGATTGTTTAATGTCCTAAGCTGTTTTCTGAAGTAAATATTCTAGAAAACAATTTGGAATTTTCATCTTAATATTACAGTAATTGTTAAATTTTTAAGTTTCAACGTAAAAAGGCCGAATATTGAATTTATTTCACGATCAAGTCAAAATTCGCCCATTACATTATTGAATTTTCCACTTAGATCGAATTTCACACGTTAAAATCACGGAATTCTGTTTACTTGTCTTTTTTAAACCTTGACAATGATAACATCTAGACTTATTCTTCAACTTTTGATAGAAATTTAAAATTTTTAAAAATAACATTTTAGTTCCATATAAGCGTGACTTCCTTCCTACAAGTCATCTTTTGTCCTGCGTATATTTTTTCTTTTTTATTTCTTAAATCAAAGAACATCCTGTATATATTCCATGTTTAAGGGTTGTACTCACACTATTGTTGCTGTGGAATTGGACTCCTAGGGAGCGCTCTTAAAGAAGTCCTGTTGTCTCATGAGTCAGAGAACAACGTCACAGGCCCGTCATATCCATGGAAAAACAAATATAATAAAACATTTTATAAGATACACTCCCTTTTTATGAAAATCGTTCGGCTTTTATATAGTATTCAGTGTTTGTAAGAGTTTGATAATTGACTGTAAGATTTCATAAATTATCTATTAGAACAATGACTGGAATAGTTGTTAATTAAAGACGATCAAATAATTCTTTGACTTTTGTATTGTCACGAATTATCAGGTTCTAGAAAATTGAGAATTGCCATAACTCTAATTCTTTATATATATATATATATATATATATATATATATATATATATATATATATATATATATATATATATACATATATATATATATTAATTATGATAGCGTCAGTTACTTTGATTGCTTAATCACTATGATATCAAAACATTGATCAATACATTTCCAATTGCTTAGTGATATATATTTACTTTTTTTCAACCGAGAATAGCATATACGGTATAAATCCTACTGTTCTATCTTTATCAAATATACGCATTTATAACAATATATTTACCTGAAGAGCTCATAACAATTGTCTTAAAAAATGAAGTTATAAGTGTACATCAGGCTATGGCATTAAAACATTACCTCTATTGATTATTTTTTACATTCAATATGTCCTCAATTATATCCAATTACCTTTCTTTTGGTATCTCGCAAACACCAGTTCGTTACCTGAGGAGGAAAGGGAAATAATGACCCATGAGCTTCGATCCTTACCGACAGAGGCCATATACTACTGCTTAAATCAATACAGGCTTTGTTGGTCCGGCCGTCAATATCATACAGATAACTTTGACTTTGATTGGTAGCTACATGGTCTCCGGATAGTGAGCGTCGTTCATTC
>NC_090726.1:2437001-2439501 GCF_036898095.1 Palaemon carinicauda
TATAAAGTCTTCCCTGAAGGCAAAACAAGTCATTTTGAAATTTGGTGAAAATTCTGATATTGAAAACCTTAGCAAATTTGAATCACCATTATCAAAAACCATATTCATAACTTAAATCCATTATTTTCCCTTGCTAAACATTCTTTTTGTTCACCTGTAAAAATTCAATACAATGTTTGAATATTTCTAGTATATTCACTAGTTTTCAGTCACGAAATTTTTGGCTTTTCTCAAGAGAGATAAGTAATTGTTTTTCTCTATAAGAAAAATTTGCTTGAATTAATGGAATAAGCTCATAAAATGATAGAAATGTAATTTAGATTGATATGCAACTTTTCTTTTATCATTTCCTAATATTAGCCTTAGCAATCATTTGTTTGAACAAGAAGAATATGCATTGGAATGTTTGATAAAAGTTTCTGAATAACTTTTATATTAAAAATAGAAAACGTGCCAGAACAAGAGAGGCATCAACAATATGGCCATTATTTCAATAGCTCTCACCACTTACACCCTAATGAGCACCAATTAGGTTTTGAGCTTTGCATTATTTTCCGTGGACACTCCAAACACTCTAATTAATATATTAAAATTAGGCCATGTCATCTGGACAAGCGTTCCATTTTCCAGTTGGTCTATTGAACATGCTAATATATGTAATTTTTTAATGGAAGATTAAGCAAGTGTGCTCCAATGTCAACAAAAAACGTCCACAAATGTTAATATGTAAACAAACCTGTAATCATCATTACAAATGCATGGAAATATAATATCTATGTGGAGTGTGGAATAGGTAATCCTATTTTAGTGGTGGGTTTATTGAGGGCATATACAAGAGTTAAGTTACAAAAAAAGAAATAATGATAATAATAATAATAATAATAATAATAATAATAATAATAATAATAATAATAATAATAATAATAATAATAATAATAATAATAATAATAATATAAACACGTTTTCTACTAATACTCTGTATTTGTGTTACAGGGTTTATGTAAATACATAGCAATTTACGTGTATGTATGTATGTATGTATGTATGTATGTATGTATGCGACCACTCTAACGTGAATGGAAGGTATTTAAATCAATAATGATTTATTTTACTCAATGCCGAGTTTACGATGAATATAATTTTTTGTGTCATTACAAATATCAATGGGTTTGTTAAATATTTATCTGAATTTGGACCTTCCCCTAAATAATACTCAATGATATTGCTAAAACGAAAAGTGAATACTTGAGAAAAAAAAAAAAAAAAAAAAAAAAAAAACAGGGATAGTAACAATAATGTCGAAACCTTTTTTATTTTTATTTATGATATGCTGTATATTGCTCGACCTCGTGAACTCAACAGACATCTTAGCTTTCTATTTTAACTTATCAAACATACGCACACATACACACACATACAAGCACACACACGCTCACACATTTTTTCTGTATCTACACCTGAATGTAACTAATTTCTTTCTACTGACAGCTAGAAAATTTTCCTTTTAATAAATAATTAACATGTCATTTATATTTATAGGCCACAAGTCCCTCTTTTTTTTTTTTTTTTTTTTTTTTACATAATCTAGTATTATAATGTTGCAACAACATTCAAACAAATGCATTCTCATCTTAAAGATTTGTTTTTCATAGATATTTTTACGCTGAAGGCATCATGGGAAGTAGGATTCAGATTTCTTATTATAGTGCAATCCGGTGTTTCTAGCAATAGTAAAAGCAAATTAAATATATGTATATTAATTAAAAATATGTACTAAAGTTAATTGTACAACCGATTAATATACCTAACATCGTTTGGAAATAAAATCAGCATTATATAGACTTATTTTATATATGATGTACATAACCAAATCAATGAAGTTTTTCAGATGTTATTGAAATACACAAATAGATATTGTTTGTTATTTTCTGATTTCAGTTACGAAAAAAATAATCCATGGGTCCTTTTATAATTTTACTGTAATACATATGTTTTGTCTTGTAGAAGTAACACTTTCCTACAATATAGAAATCCCTTCCTCAAATTTTATATTAAGCCATTCCTTTACATTATATTACAGTTAATATATACGAATTACTCTGTCCTCATATAATTCTCTCTCTCTCTCTCTCTCTCTCTCTCTCTCTCTCTCTCTCTCTCTCTCTCTCTCTCTCTCACACACACAAATACATAAACTTAACTAACGATAGCAATTATCGCACACTTCCCTTTGAATAAAAACAAAAATGCCCTTTAGTCTGCTATTTACAAATATTTTTCTTGTAAATTGTAGAAATATGAGTTTTACAGCTATTACACCAAACATGAAGCTTTTAATATATTATTTAGACCAAGATCACCAGTAACATTAAATTTATATATGCCGTGAATATGGATACCAAAGCCTTTTCTCGGTTAAATATGAAATTATATATGTAAAAAATTTTTTGATATTTAATAAATATGATTAGAACGTTTTCTACTTATATGAAAAGGTAAT
>NC_090726.1:2449501-2451329 GCF_036898095.1 Palaemon carinicauda
TCTCAACATCTAATCAAATTGTTATGCAAACAAATCGGATAACATTGGCCGCGTAATGACGAAACCTGGCCTTTTTTTTGCAAGTTCATTAACCCCAGTGACACTAGTTTCATACAAATCGGATAGAAACTTTACCGTGATTTGCAAAAGATGTTCTTTTCTTTGACCTTGAACTTTGACCCAATCACTCCCAAATGTCAATATAGTCAAATGAATTATGCACATTCTGGCACTAGTTTCAGCCAAATTGGATAAAAAATTAACAGCGATAATAAAAAAAAAATAGTTTTTAATCTTTTCATTATCTTGACCTTTAACTTTGACCCAATCACTCCCAAAAATCTAATCAAATTGTCCTTGAATCATAGCCAATCATCCCACCAAATTTCATGAGATTCGGTCGAAAAGTTTTTGAGTTGTACGAATCACAAACATACAAACATAACTAAATAAATAACGCCTATCAAAACAACCTTCTGGCCAGTCATAATATTCATTTATTTTCAATTATTAGCAGACCAAAAGAACTTCAATTAAACTTTGATTAAACAGTAAACCTTTCTTTCAATTCGTTCGATATCATTGGTATCATAATTTTCTCAAATTGCATAATTATTTTTACCGTTCCATAAATCAAAGTTTTATCCCGGTTCAAAAAGTGATTGATTATATGAAAGGTTCCTTCTTAGTAAGGGTTATTCATCTATAATAACTCTCCTCATCACGAATGAGAGAGAGAGAGAGAGAGAGAGAGGAGAGAGAGAGAGAGAGAGAGAGAGAGAGAGAGAGAGAGAGAGAGGAGAGAGAGATGAATCGGATGGTTCAATTTTGAGGTCTCAACTTATCCATTACTTATATCGAATAAAATCGCGAATATGCTTGTATTTGATTTAATGGTAATTACTAAATTTTAAAGATTTTTTTTTTTAAATCAGAAAATTATTGAAAAGAAAATATATATTAGCCCGTTTTATGTGTATAATTTGAGTATTCAAATAAAGATTATTTTTCCCTTTTGAAGATTCCATAGCAGCAGAGAAATTAAACACCGCAAAGAAATGATAATCAAAACTGTATAAATTACAAGAGATATATTTTTCTTTTTTTAAATATTCGAAATAAAAGTTAGAAAAAGTGAAGGAAGCAATGAAATTATGGTTTTCCAGTAGCTTAATTATAGCCTGGTTTAATACCTTTTCCGCTTTGAAATGAAGCGTTTTTTTTTTATCATATATCAAAATAAAAAGCAAAATATAAAGACACCGCCCTGTTCTAGTCAGTTCAATTTAGTTTTATAACGAGGGAAAAGTCTAGAGAGAACTCTCCTTTTCCAAGTGGAAGCATGTGTATAAATCCTAAGAAAACATGTACTTCTGAATTCTTTATGTGGAGTACGCCAGGCAGAAAATTCTGGAAAACATTTTTTTTTTCTTCAGAGAGCACTTGACATTTTTTAAACTCTCTCTCTCTCTCTCTCTCTCTCTCTCTCTCTCTCTCTCTCTCTCTCTCTCTCTCTCTCTCTCTCACAGGAATGCATAAACAAAGGCAAAATGTTATGCATATCTGCAAAAAAGTTAGGTCGGTGTCTAAGGTTGGGTCAAGGAGATGCTTTAAATGTTCAAAATTATTTTCAAAATTTTAGGTGATAAACAGGAAGCCACAAAATCTCTTTATCTACATATAGAAGTAATGAATGGGTAATGCTAAAACAAATGAACTCGTAGATGACAATACTTTATGTGGTGTACAACACGTGTTTCATACACTGTAATGCTATTTTTTTATCTATCACTCTTTCTCGTACTTATAATTAAAAACCCTTTTTAAG
>NC_090726.1:2451829-2516829 GCF_036898095.1 Palaemon carinicauda
CATCTCCATTCATGTAATGAATGTTCCGTTTTAGGAAACGGATTCACTTATCAGGAGTTTTCGGTCCAAGTATTCTAGAGAAAACTAAGACCTTCGATCAGAAAGGGAGGAAGTGCCTATGACGACAGATTGTCTATGCAGTACATTTCGTTACAGGAAGGTAGACGAGTAATGTATAACCTGGTTTCCCGTAAGTGGTATAGCCATTATAACTTATTGGAACGGAATTCTAATTTTAAGATGGTCTATACCCCTTGTAGGCAGTGAGACTGCTTGCACACAAAGGTACTGGCCCATATGCGGTAGCGAATGTGTAACCTTTGCCACCAGATAAACGTTTGAAAACGAATTTGAGTATGGTTGAGGGGATATGTATGTGCGACGAATCACAACATGATTTCCCAAGGAATTCTTGATTGTTGACTAACTTTAGTATTACTTAAGAAGTAAGTACGTATGCCCACAAACAAAACATACATTTATTGTAGCGATCATTCCTCCTTTGTTTGCCTACCATCCTCGTGGGAGGAGCTTGCCGCTGTTCATATACTGACAAAGGTGTCTGGTCCCCTTGTGGGCGGTGTTTATAACGCTCATAAAATTAATAAAAAGATGGCAACGTTTGTTGCTATTTTTCACAAATGTAATCTAAAACTGCTCACTTAGGAGTAAAGGTTTGAGACAATAACCCTGTAAGGGTAAAAATGTCTCAGAAGCCTATCGTGAGAAATTGTAGTGACCAGGAGCCAAATGATAGGCTGCGGCTGACTCAAACAATCAGTAGACACCGTGTTTGTGGCAATAACCTCTTGAAGAGGGTGCATGCACCGTAAAAGGAGTTCTTATGCCCTTTTAATTTAATTTAATTGCTGTCAAAATTATGTCAAACTTCTAAGGAACGAGAGTTTCCCATAAAGGGTGGTCTCGTATATGAGGGTTTGCTCAACAAAACAATAAACTAGGCAGGTTCGTATGGGGTTGCCATCAACCGCTTTCTCGTATAGGGTTGCCAGCAAACGCTTTCTCGCTAGTAAAGAAACTACCGTCTAATACAAGACCTGCCCGAAGGAATTGAACTACAATGTACAAATCCTTTCTACTTAGCTTTCGATAAGGGCATAGCTAGATTGACACTGATCTCGGAAAGGATGAGTCTCCTGATGACGAGGCACGATCAGTAGCTGCCTGCTACTCCAATTACTAGCTTGTGGGATGAGTGGGGGAAGGTCACAGTGGTTCGTTCAAAAATGAAAGAATGAAGCTCGCGAGACCGGACTAGCTGACAAATAGCAATCAGCTGGGAGAGTAGACTGACATTACAAATCACGCGATGCTGCTCTGTCACGATGTTGCTCCATCATGATGGTGCTCCATCACGACATTGCTCCATCACGCAACCTGCACAGCAAGAGACAGAGAAGGAGCAAGGGGACGAAACCCAAGGAGCGTGACTCCAGGTCACTAGACCCTAAGGGATCGTCATGACGAAAACCTGCCAGAACTACGAAACCGAATCCTGATGGGAGATAGAATCCCTCTGGAGTCCCAACTGAAGGATCAGTGTAAAACCAGTTACGAGAGCCTAAAGGCGTAGCGTGATGAGAGTCCAAAATCTCTCACGCAAGCTGACACACTCAGCACAATGGAGGTCACGAGAGTCGACACGCTCAATGTAATGCAGGCTCAGCATAACGAGTGTCGCGAAAAGTCGAAGGTTCCACACAACGGGAGACTAAGGTCTCCCTGTTACGAGAACCTAAAAGCTCAACGTAACGTTCAGAAAAAGAGCATGAAGGTGCAGAGTAACAAGGGTTGCGAGAACCCGAGGGATCAACACAACAGGAGACACACGTCTCTTTGCCACGAGAGTCTGAAGGCTCAGTGTAGCGGGAGGAGCGAAAGCCTGAAGGCTCAGCGTAGCGGAGGAATGAGAGCCCGAATGCTCAATGTAACCAGAGTTGCGCGACAAGGACCCGAAGGTGCCATGGAGCCATAAGAGCAAAAAAGGCTATGCATGACAGGATCCTAAAGGCCCCAGGTTGTGAGAGACCACAGACTCATCGCAACGGGAGCCCGAAGCCCCCTGGTCACTCAAGCCCAATGCTGGATCACCACGAGAGCCCGAATGCTCGACGTAACTGGAGTTGCGAGACCCCAAGAGCTCAGCACAACTGAAAACCGAAGGATTCGGGCCGCTAGAACCAGAAAGCTCAATGTGACGAGGACCCGAAGGTCCCTGGTTACGAGAGTTAGAAGGCTTCATACAACCTTAATTTGAAGGCTCCATGTCAAGAGTATATGAAGGCTCAATATGATGAGGACCGGAAGGCTCAGAGTCCCGCAAGCCAGAGGACTAAACAACACAAAGATCAAAGGTCCCTTATTGTGGGAGCCTGAAGGCTCATGCAACAATTATCTGAAAGCCTGAGGACATGAAGCCCAATGCGAGATCGATATGAGGCCCCGAAAGGACATCGCGACGATAAAGCAGCTGCTAATCTTCGTCGAGCTGTCAGCAATTCCCCCCGAAAGAGGGAAGGTTGCTAAACAGTTGAGGAAGGGAAGCTGTCCCTTGGAAGGGAGAGCAGCCTAACACCCGGGAAGGTTAACTCTCCCTCCAAAGGGAAAGTTCTCCAACCTCTGGAGGCAAATCTCATAATAGCACTCTCTGATTCCCTTCAACAAGCCTTGTTCAAGTTGAAGGTCGGCATCGAGTGCTACCTCGTAACCACCAAGAAGCCCACTAGCTGCCACAGGTAGCGCAGGACAGTGACCGGAGCGGTTGCATTCACAGGATCGAATGAATCTGCTTTCTACATCGGCTGTTATCTGAGGAAAAATAAAAGTTACAATTCATAAATCCGCTGCAAAAGAAAAAAAAAAAAAAGACTACTTGGGGAAAACTCAACCCTCAGTTGGAAAGAAATTCCTCGAGAGGGAGCAGACAAATTAAGGCTAAGCACTCCCTCCGCTAGTCCAGAAAGGCCGTTGGCCCATTGCCGGCAAAGGGACCACAGTCGTGAGGTAAAAAGTTACATTATAAGCAGTTATTAAATTTAACATGAGTACTGAAGAAACCAACGGGAGCACCACCTAACTCACGGACGGGAAAGGTGTACCCCTGCTGAGAATCTGCCAGCCACCAGCGAAAGAAGGAGAGCAGCATAGTAAGGGAGTCGTAGTATCAACACTATGACGACTCCCTTGCGCTGGAGACCGCCGGAATACACTGTCACACACACAGCAACTATAATAAAAGTTACATATATATGAAAATATATAAGTATATTTCATATATACAAAACAAATAAGAAAACTGAATTAACTGTTTAAACAATCAAATGGAAAGTCTTGCGGGAGAGAGCGGCAGCATGACCGTCCTCTACCGAGCCAGAAACTAAAGTGGGTACTCAACCAATGTGTGAGTGAGCAGGGTAGTTGACTATCCCCACCCACACCCGCTAACTAGCAGTTGGGGTGGTTATCCCTCGCTAAAAAATATAGTGGCTGGTATTTTAGCTTCGCCGAAAGTAATACACTTATAAATAGCGGAGAGGTTGTATTTGCGTCGAAAAAAATTTATTTTTCTTAACCAAACAAACCTGAGCTCTCTATGGATATATTGTTCCAGCTTGCTAGTAAACAAGCCATAAACTTTTAACGTTAGGTAAACAACCCCCTACTAGTTAGTGGTGTGAGGATAGCGGTGGCTAGACCAACACCCACGCTCACACCTCAAGTAGAATGTAAATCCACTTTTTATGCTGGCAGGACTTTCTAGGGGTATATGTGATGGCGGGCTAATTATGAGTGAGGAGCTCAGGTTTGTATATTTAGGAAAAATACAAAATACTTCCAAATTTGTCATTAGTTCGTACGCAAATACAAATAATTCACTCTTTACTATGAAGACTTAACCCTGGATAGGTACGCTCCTCGGACACCCCTTTAAGGGTATACTCGGACGCGAACGACCCCGACGCCAAAAAAAATTCTTGAAAAATCAGTTTTTGCAGTAACCTCCTTTTTTCTTTTGCCAAAAAAAACTTCAATGAATGCTTAAAACAACTGTAAAGATAAATACTACTCATCTGCAGAAAAACTATTTATTATAAATATTTTAAAAAATTAAGTAGAAAAAAAAGACCTGACATAAAAATTCATAAAAAAAAAGGTTTATACATATATACACAAATCCTTTTAGGAATTGATTCTTGAATGTTTAGGACACATCTTGATGTATTTTGGATGA
Organism: Palaemon carinicauda; assembly: GCF_036898095.1. NCBI lineage: Eukaryota > Metazoa > Arthropoda > Malacostraca > Decapoda > Palaemonidae > Palaemon > Palaemon carinicauda. The sequence continues at coordinate 2,456,082 of NC_090726.1, forward strand.
AGTCAGACCCATGGAGGTGAAGATCTGAAATGAGAAAAAAAGGGTAACTTTTTTTGGCCAAAAAAATTTGTCCAAATTTCATGAATTTTTTTGGGTACCCAAATGAAATAGGAAGTGGCTAATTTTTTTAGGGAATAAACATATGTTATCCTAAAATAGAAATATGTAAAAAAATCTTCATTATTTTGTAAATTACATTTATATCAGGGGCCATATCTAAAGGTAATTTTTTGAGTACTTAGAAATTTCGTAAAAAAATACATATATTTAATATATAATATGATATTTATGCAGGTAAAAATAAACCAAAATATCACAAATTCTATAGGGAACAAGAATATATATAGATAGGGCAGCTTACGCTTCGGATATGTCCACAAAATGGCCGCCAACCACACTGACTCAGACTCCCTAATCTGCCACTTGAAATGTAGGAAGGGTATGTCAATTTCAAGGTGTTATTTACTAATCTAATTATTATTGGATATGCATAAAAATTGTATGGTGGGTTGCTGGATAATTGTCGATTATTTTACGACTATAAAATTAAAATTCTGACCCAAAAAATTGTTTTTGAAGGGAAATAAAATCGAAAAAAAAAATGTAAAACAATATAATATTTTAGCTAAAAAAATTTGATGATATTCAATCAAAAAAGAAGTAAACAAAATTTTCCGACAAATAAACATCTAGAGGAATCATTACTCTGTGATAGTTCCTTAGTACGTAGTAATTTTGAAAGAATTGGGAGAAAAAAAAATGGCAATCACCGGAAAATCGAACACATACCTATATATACGCCATATCTGGCTAAAAAAAAGATAGGCATGGGTAGCCTGATCATCTAGAAACACTTTCCAACACTATAAAAATATAAGTTTTGCGACACTACTTGCCAATTCCTTACGGTAACATGACTAAGCAAAAAAATGCAAAACAAATAAAAAGGGGCACTCGCGGAAAAATGGCTAACATTCTAATATACGGCATTTCAGAAAAAAAAAAAATTCAGCCACGTGCTAGGCACACCATCAAGGCACATTTTCCGACAAATAAACATCTAAATGAATCATTACTCTGTGATAGTTCCTTAGTACGTAGTAATTTTGAAAGAAATGGGAAAAAACGAAAAAATGGCAATCACAGGAAAATCGAACACATACCTATATATATGCCATATCTGGCTAAAAAAAAAAGATAGGCATGGGTAGCCAGATCATCTAGAAACACTTTCCAACACTATAAAATTATAAGTTTTGCGACACTACTTGCCAATTCCTTACGGTAACATGACTAAGCAAAAAAATGCAAAACAAATAAAAAGGGGCACTCGTGGAAAAATGGCCATTCTAATATACGGCATTTCAGAAAAAAAAAATTTCAGCCACGTGCTAGGCAAAACCATCAAGGCACATTTTCCGACAAATAAACATATAAATGAATCATTACTCTGTGATAGTTCCTTAGTACGTAGTAATTTTGAAAGAAATGGGAAAAAACGAAAAAATGGCAATCACAGGAAAATCGAACACATACTTATATATACGCCATATCTGGCTAAAAAAAAAATAGACATGGGTAGCCAGATCATCTAGAAACACTTTCCAACACTATAAAAATATAAGTTTTGCGACACTACTTGCCAATTCCTTACGGTAACATGACTAAGCAAAAAAATGCAAAACAAATAAAAAGGGGCACTCGCGGAAAAATGCCCAACATTCTGATATACTGCATCTCAGATAAAAAAAAAGACATGCACGTGTTAGCCCAATCATCAAGGCACACTTTCTAACACATAAACATGAAAAAAAATCAATAATATACGGCAATTCCTTACTACGTAGTAAATTTTTACAAATATTGAAAAAAAACAGAAATTGGCAACCGCAGTTAAATACCCAATATACCAATAACTACGTCGTATCTGACAAAAACAAAATCACGCATGGGTAGCCAGATCATCTAGACACACTTTCCAACACTAAAAAAGCAAAAGTTTTACGACACTATTTGGCAATATCATACGGAAAAATGACTTGGCAAAAAAATTAAAAAAAATGAAAAAGGGGCACTCGCGGTAAAATGCCCGACATTCTAATATACGGCATCTCAGATAAAAAAAAAGACATGCACGTGTTAGCCCAACCATCAAGGCACACTTTCTAACACATAAACATGAAAAAAAAAATGAATAATATACGGCAATTCCTTACTACGTAGTAATTTTTACAAATATTGAAAAAAAAACAGAAATTGGTAACCGCAGTTAAATACCCAATATACCAATAACTACGTCGTATCTGACAAAAACAAAGTCACGCATGGGTAGCCAGATCATCTAGACACACTTTCCAACACTAAACAAGCAAAAGTTTTACGACACTATTTGGCAATATCTTACGGAAAAATGACTTGGCAAAAAAATGAAAAAAAATGAAAAAGGGGCACTCGCGGTAAAATGGTCCTCGTGGTGATGAACGATATTTTAACTAAAAAAAAAATCATGCACATGGTAGCCAAACAATCCACCAAGACTTTCCACAACTGATAACCTATACAAGTTGCACCATTTTACGACAATTTCATAATACGTAATAACTTTGATAATTAGGCAAACTACCTTAGAAGGGTAAACTCGGTCGCGCTCGACCCCGACGCGTCTCAGAAATCGGGGAAGGAGTACAGCTACAGCAATGCACATCTGGACACTACTAGAGCGTGTAGGGGAGACACCTCCTGCAGGTCGATCACCCACAAATTCAGTCACGGGGGTGAGTCACGTGAGAAAAACCTGTTTTTTTTGACGCTCGGGGTCGCGAACGACCCACCGTACCTATCCAGGGTTAATCTTAGTTGGGCAGAAATCCAAGCTTAACTAACTGGGAACTGCACTTGAGGTACAACTCTGAGCTCATGCGAGCGTGAGAGGGGACACCTTGTTGCCCAGGGAACGCTAGATATGTCATGCACCAGAGTTGACAGCTTGGACAATAGCTTTGAAAGTTTGTGGAAACTTTAATGACTCTGAAGTTAAACAATGAAAGATTACTGGACGATGTAGAGCACTCTTTTCACTTAACCTAGACATAGCCGGTCTTCCTCTTACAGGGAGGACGTGGACTTGACAAATATAGAACATATTTCAGGCTGCACCCGGATATGGGCATTACCTGCAGTCGTAAGTAGACCAGCCTGCACATTCGTCCAGATGCTGTACCCCAAGTGAGGGGAAGATGAAGGAAGAAAGGGCAAGTCATTCTGTCCATTCATTCCAAACCAACATTGGGTAACGTCTGCCCTCGACCGACTGCTACTTGTCCTGTAAGGAAGCTGAGGTAGCTTACACCACTTGGTGGGCTGCCACCACCCCAACCTATGGAGAAGGCATCCAAGTACCTGTGAGTTACATCTTGCAGGCGGTGGGCTGTGAAAGTATTCTGATGCTCCCAGACATCCGTTGTAGAACCTGCATCACAGAGAAGTTTCTCTTGAATTATGGGGAAATACTGACAGCCCTAACATCATGAGCTCTAGGTCTTCGCTCTCTAGGGCAAGAGCCTTGGATTCATCGCTCCTTCTATTACCATGGAAATCCATGCAGAGATCCTGTTCTTTGTAACTCTCCTTTTGACCCTGCCTGTGCTACTAAAAAGTTGCTTGAAATGCTGGTGAGCTCCAGAAGTTCATGGTAGCACCTCAGTGATCTCACAGGATATATTAACAGTTGATTAAGATGATCAGCTATATGACGGAGGCTTAAAATCTGGAAGGTCCTAAACCCAGGGTTTTCTACTGCCAGATTCTGGGTCCTAGCAACGAACTAAGGGACAAAGTTGAATGCTACTTTCCCCCATCCCCTTGAATGCACTATGCTGTAGGAATGACCATGCAACTCAGTGACCAGCTTAGGTAAGGCCAGATAGAGCAGGAAAACCATCTAAAGGGTTACGTCACGATATGAAAACCGACATAGTGGTTTGTAAGGTGTCCATTTCAGGGATTGTAGCAAACCCACTACATTCTATGGAGGTGGTCTAACATATGACTAATGGCAATAAAGCTTGAATCACTGTGTGAGGAGAGACATTTCCATTGAGAAAGAAATGTTAACCTTCTTCAGTGTACAGATAAGGCTCTAGGCTTTTACTGCTGAGACTGAGGAGAGTTTTCCTCCCTGAGGTACAGTTAAAACTCGTCTGGTAGACAGCAATAGATGACTTACTGAGGTGTGTAGACATCTTTTTCGCCACTGCTTACAAAAATCTTCTCTTCAAGAGATGCTGGATAACCTCCAAGCATAAAGTCGTAGAAAATCGACTGCCCTGTGGTATATCTCTTCGTGAGGTTGTCTGAATAGGTTGGGAAGGATAGAAAGCTCTCTCAGTACCTTTGAGAGCAGAATTAGAAGGTCTGGAAACTATTCTGCTTGCAGACACATCAGAGCGGGAGGCTTAAACGTCCAGGTTGTCTCCCAGATGTTAAAAGGCATCTTGAAGAGCTCCCAGGAAATCCAGTATTGTCAGACAGTATACCAGGTTCAGGTATATCAAGAAGAAATCTATCATCAGCAAACCCCAGACTTTGTTGCCTATCCGAGGAAGCAAGGACCACTCAGAGCCTACTGAGATTTCTTGCTAATATTGTCGACAAGGATGTTTCTCCTGTCTGGAATGAAATGGACTGATAGGGTGATAGAGCTGTTTTCCATCTATATTAGGATTTCTACATCTAGATAGCATAGCTGTTGTGAATATGTACCACCTTTGTTTGTTTAGATACATCAGTACCATCATGTTGTGACTTATCAACACTACAGTGTGACCTCACCCTGATAGAAGTGTGTACAGTATAGTCTTTTCATCCAAAATCTTTTTGTACATAAAATTTTTCATCCAAAGCTGTTTTGTCCATAAGTTTCTAGTTCATTGTCTCTTTGTCCAATAATTTCCTTTTCCAGAATCTTTTTGTTTAATCTTATTTGCTTTTCCCAGTGAATTTGATCATTTTTTCTACATTAATAAAAAATCTGTGTACACAAAAAATACAAAAGAAATGTTTTTTTGTAATATTTATTGCTAACATTTATATATAAAAAAATGGAAATGAAGAGAAATTGATATCTATTGCAGATTTCTATATTCAAAAATAAAATTATAAATTAAAATATCTCAAATGATTAGATATTTTCAGAAAGAGTATAGGTTGTGAACAACAGCCTGTAAAAATCTTTTTCTTATAAGATTCAAAATGCCTAACTAAAATTCGTGAATGTTTATTAATTTGGATATTTTTTTTAAAAATGTACTGCATCTTCTCCACGAATGAGTTATATTGGTTTGAATCAAGCAAATTTCATTCTACAAACTTTTTATCAGGCGCCAAATATTAGGTTAAGTTGAGCCTAAAGGAAACTTTAATGATGAATGGGGTCTTGTATCCCTCCAAATCATTATTTGTTCTTAGCCAGTTATGGTCATTATAATTTCATTTAAAATAATAGATCTTCCCTTCTCCTAGTGCCATAACCTCTCTCTACAACCATGTAGTTTACATCAAAGTAACTAAGCAAATAATAATTTCTCCAGGAATTTCATCATTATCTGTGATAGAGACACATCGTCGAGCAAGTTTCTTTCACGATTCCATAATACCTCCTCTGGTTGACAGTCAAAGGAGGGAGGAGTTTAGTGGATGAGGCTGAGCGTTAAGACTCAGAGAGGGTTGAAATCTGGGAGGCGATCTTACTCTGAACACCCTTTAACATCCAGGACGAGGACAAAGCTCCACTGGACTTCGGAGGCTTTTGGATGCATAAGACACGGTCTAGGACCATGTCTTTGCTTCTTGCCGGGCCCTCTCTGGGTCTGGCAACCTGTTGAGGGCCCTCGTGATAGTCGGAACCTGCCAAAAGCTATGCTCCCACTCTCTCTGGTCTCCGTCTGAAGCTGGGCTGGCAGGAAGATCTTCTTCATCCATCACCAAGATCTCACCTCAGGGTGGGTTGAGGTCATCAACGAGAAGGCTGACTCGGCTCCAGATCCTCTCCATGGATCTCTGAGTACTGGAGGAGGACTTTGGCACCATCTAGAGTCTTCTAAGTTCCCCTCTTGAGGCGAACAGAGATTCCAAGGCAGAAGGTCTGGGAGTAGCGACCTTCTCAGCAAGGAGAGAACAAGGAGATGGAGGTGAGACGGAGGGGAGAGTCCGAATCTGACTCTCATCCCTCTGAGAGCCTCTCGAGACAGTGGGTGAGGGATTGGTGGGCAGAGGCGACGATGGTTTGATTGATTGATTAGAAGTTCTCTGGCATCCTGAGAGGCGATGATGGATCCACAGGGGGGAACCTCTACCCTTGGAGCCCTGACTGGAGTCAGTTTGACCCTTGATGAAGGAAGCTTATCAGGAGATCACCTCTTCCCCTTCAGGAGGGAAGCAGTCATGGTCCGTCATCTCAGATTGGTTGAAACAGAAGAAAATCTCACAGTAAACCACGGAGCTTTCACCGGTCGCAAAGGAAGCATTGGGACAAAGGCCTGTGTTACAGCTCTGACCAAGGTGCTCAACCACGGTTGCTTGATCATCGAAGCACTATCCAAAAGATCCCCAGAAAGGAATAGATGTTGAAGGATCCTTCTGCAGGGTCTCCATTCCTGGTGCTGAAGGCTTAGGGGCTGTAGGTGTTGATTCCCTTCTGTGAGTAGGAAGTTTCAGAATTCTAAAACCCTGAAACTTGCCCGCTTCCTCCTTATACGGCTGTCGCGCTGTTATGCGTTTGCAGGGAGGGGAATGGGGTGATGACAAACAATCGTTAACCACCATACTTTTCCTAGTGGCTACTACCACCACCTTTGGTGGCTGCAGCTGATGATCATCACATGCATGAGGATGTGCCGGCCGCTGACGCGTTGGAGAACGTCGAGAAATCTCCTGCTCAAGATCCATTGGTGATTGCTGATGTGAAAACCGATGACACGATGATTGATGAGAGGGAGAATGTCTCCGCGTCGATAATTGATACCACGATAACGCGAGGTCGATTGGTACCGCTGCACGAGAGGCTGGTCGTGGTGTTGACGATCCTCGAGTAGGCGAATCCCGGATCGCTGGCATGAAGCCTGGCGGATATATGATGATTCTCGTTGAAGCCATACACGCACTGGTAGGTTAATGAGTTCCGAAGGAGAGCACCGTAATGGTTTGGGAACGTTCTGAGTTACAACCGAACACTGACTAGTTGAATGATGGATGAGCAATTCTCAAGACGCTGATGCTCTACGCCATGCGTGTGATTGCTGTGTTGAACGCTGTCGATTAGGCAATCGCTGATAAGCAGGCAATTTTCGAGGTGGTAGATGAGCAGGGGATTCTTGAGATCTCGGCAATTCTCACGTAGCAGGGGCTTAATGAGAAGCCAAACACGTAGGCGGTTCATGAGTTACCTGCAGTACACGAGTTGTTCATCGTTGAATAGCAGTCAGTTGTCCACAATGGCCAGCCGAATCCCGAGCTGATGGAAGCGTCGGCGATTAACGCTGTACCGGTCAGTGGTCAGACTGGTGAGCAGGTGACCATTGACTGAAAGCCTGGTGAGACATAGAATGTTGCGACAAGATCGGGGACAGAGGCGATGGTCGGTAACCAGAAGAGTCAGGATGGACAGCTTCTTCCAAAGAAGAAGACTGAATAGGCAAAGAGGTGAAGAGATCTGTTATCCGAGGGAGCAGGAGTGTCCCAATCCTTGTATGTAAAATATATGTTTATACGTCAAGGTAAATGAACTCTATAATCATGAGGTGATGTATGTGACGCTATATTTCCATCACAGTGGAGAATTCCACTAAATCTAACAATTCAGCATGTTGTTGTAACCAGATTGCATCTTGCTTGTGAGGGGTAGTTAGTAGCCCTTGTGCATTCATTAGACAAGGTACTCACCTGAGAGTATCGGCAGTACACAGTATATTCCCGAACCTTTTTGTAATAAAGTGAGAGAGACCCATGTTCTGATGCCTCATTATCCGTTGATACGGGACATATTGGTGTTAGGTGTACAAATACGTCCATTTGTGTATGCTGTGAGCGAAGTTGTTCTATGAGCCGGTAAAATAAAAGTTCAAGATGCCTAGATACACAAGGACTAACATAGCAGACGCTGCTGCTGCGGGAGATGAAAACGAAGGACCGGTTGGCTATAGTGAGGCAGATGAAGAATATAAACAAGAACTTCGAACACAGGAATTAGAAAATAAGTTAGATAACATGGCAGAGTTAATGAACAGAGTCTTGGTTGAACGAGAAGAGGAGCGGCGCGCAACCACAGCATATCCGACATACATAAATGAGGTCCAAACGTACACAAGTGAAAGTTCACATGCACAGCCGAGCAAAGAGGAGGATGGACATGGCGAGGTCTTCTGCTGCCGGCACGACGATGAACAAGAGTGGGATCAGCAAGCTGACCGTCAGCAGGCCTCCGAAGAAGAATCTCTTTGTGACCCCCTTTACTGCAAAGGGAAACCCTAGTTGGAGAGACGTGCCTTGAACTTTGGCTCCCCACCAAAATAAATAGTTGTTCGCCAGACGAAGGAGCACAGACCTCGACAGCGGGAGATGGAGAAGTAGACGCAGTCATAGGAGCAGCTGGCAGGGCAATAAAAATGAGCTTTTCAAAACTACAACGTCGACAACGGACAAGGGGTCGACGTCTGACGCAAGCTGAAGATCCGCACCCCGGTGCAAGAACTGCAGCAACGCCTCCTTGGAAGGAGCACTAGAATAAACTTAACAACAGCCACATCTGTAACAAGTGAGAAAGAGACATGGCCTCGCTCAAGGGAAGAGCCGGGGCAACCCCACTAGGAGAGGCAGCACCATCTCTCAAGGACCAAGGTTGGCCAGGAGTTAAATGGCCCACGCTACTACACGTCAGACCCCAGGAGGAAGTCGTCCGAGTAGAAGCTTTGGAGGAAGGTCGGGAGGGGGAAGAAGAAGCCTTGGGTTTTTTTCTGCTTCAAAGCAGCCTTCGAAGGAGAAGAATACCATTTAGACTTCTTCCGTCTACACCCATATCTTTCCCACTGGGAGGCAGACCACTCCCAACAATCATTAAATTTGTTGTCTACGTCGCAGCGTTGTCCTCTGCAGACGGGGCAAAGGCTGTGGGGATCCGTCACCAGAGCAGACATAAACTTCCAAAAAGTACGGCCCTCTGATCCAGTACAAGTCCGCATGGCCATAGAAGAAACACAGAGCACACACGCACACCCTCACACACACACACACCCTCACACACACACACACACACTGAAAAGAAAAAGCCAAAGTCAGTTAATGGCAGTCCAAAATGGATAGGAGGAAGAGCGGCGACAACCGTTCTCCATCCGAACCAAAAGCAAAGTTGGGTTCAGTCATAGGTGTGTGAGTTAGGGGTGTAGCTAGCTACCTTCCTACCCACCTCTAACTAGCGGATGGGTAGTTATCCCTTGCTAAATTCTAATAGCTCGTCCTTTCAGCTTCGCCAAAAGTAATACCCTCATAAATAGTGTTGGTTTGTATTCCAGTTACAGAACAAAAAAGTTTTAACTCTTTTTGCCCTAAGATGAATTTCTGTAAATGCAACATAATCATGATTGGCGAGTTTTCTTGAATCATTTTGTCACTAATATTCACAATATAATACTAGTTTACTCATATTTTCCTAGCATATAACACCTTACTTACAAAACTGAATTGAAAATTTTATGAAATAAGTTGGAGTTATTTCTACCCAAAGTTAATTAAGCCAAAGCTTACTAATTATGTTAGTCTAAGGCTTTTGTTATCTTTGCCCAAAGCTGTTGATAAGCTTAGGTTTGGATCAAGCCAGGCTGGGTAGCAATTAGAGGAGCTTATAGGCTAGCTGTAGTAATTAAAGGAGCTTGTAGGTTACCTTTAGGAATTAGGGGAGCCTGTCAGTTAGTTTAAGGAATCGGGGGAGCTCGTCAGTTAGTTTAAGGAATAAAAGGCTAAGGTGCATCCCCTACTTTCATTCTATATTTACAGCATTTAGTTAAAGCTCAAATATGAGAACATCGATAGCTAAGATAGCTCAGAATTCATAAAAGTCTGTGGCGTGGGTTCAAATACACAGCCAACCAGTCAGCAAGGCGGACGCTTTGCTATCCATGTAGACACCTCAGGATTATGTGGGTAATCAACGGATAAGTTTGCTTAAAAGCGAGTGGGTGATACAGACTAATACACACACAAACAAAGCCACTCCAACACCTTCTAATAAAATCATAACGGACACCTTACATGTCTAGAACTATCTAATTAACCATGCCAAGACTCCTCGCTGCTGGGAGGATGTACGCTGGTGACTGGTACAATACACGAATATACGCTAACAGGCTCTAAAGCGATGTCAGGCAGGGAAGACAATCAGAAATATGGTCTACCCCAAAGTCAAAGCAAAATCCTTCAAAAAGAAGGCAACTGTGCTTATCCCATACAAAAATGGGAAAAAACACATTAATAGAAGATCTTAAAGCTTAAATATGATATTGTAGGATAGGTTAGGTAAGGTAAAGTAAGGTAAGGTAAAGTAAAGTAAGGTAAGGTAAAGTAAAGTAAGGTAAGGTAAAGTAAAATAAGGTAAGGTAAGGTAAGGTAAGAAAAGATGAGCTAGGTTAAGCTAAGCTAAACTAAGCTAAAAGGTAGGTTAGCTAAGTTAAGCAAAACTAATTGCAAGTTAGTTAAGGTAAGGTTGGATAAGGTAAAATAAGGATAGGTTAGCAAAGGTAGGGTAAGATAAGAATATGTTATGTAAGGGAGGGTAAGAGGAGGGTAAGAAAGATAGGATAAGGGTAGGAATGATAAGATAAGGATAGGAAAGATAAGCTAAGGGAAAGTGAAATAGTATGGTAGGTTAGCTAAGTGTAGGAAGCTAAGCATAAAGGTAAGGAAGGTATAGGAAGGATAGGTGAAGTTTGGTAGGCAATGTGTAAATGTAGATAAGGTAAGGTAAAGTAAAGCTAAGTATAGTGTGTGTAAATAAAGTAGGTGTAGGTAAGATAAGGGTAGATAAAGTAGTTGTAGGTAAGATAAGGATAGATAAAGTAGTGGTAGGTAAGATAAAGGTAGATAAAGTGTAGGTAAGATAAGGGTAGATAAAGTAGGAGTAGGTAAAATAAGAGTAGATGAAGTTAGGGTTGGTAAGATAAGGGCAGATAAAGTAGGTGTAGGTAAGATAGGGATACATAAAGAATGGATATTTAAGATAAGGGTACATAAAGTGTGTGTAGGTAAGATAAGAGTAGATAAGGTATGGGTAGGTAAGAAAAGGATAGATAAAGTAGGTGTAAGTAAGATAAGGATAGATAAAGTTGGGGAGGTAAGATAAAGATAGATAAAATAGGGGTAAGTAGGGTAAGGATATATAAAGTAGGGGTAGGTATGGTAGGGATACATAAAGTAGGGACAGATAATGTCTGGGTAGATAAGGTAAGGATAGGTATAAGGTAAGGTAATAGTAGGTAAGTGTAGGTATGAGGTATGGTGAAAGTACATATGGGTAGGTATGAGTTATAGTAAGAGCGTATAAGGCAACAATAGGAAAATAAGAGTACAGGTAGTTATGGTAAGGACAGGTAAACTGAGAGTAGGTAAGTTATGGGTATGTAAGGTAAGAGCATGTGAGGTAAGAGTAAGTAAGGTAAGAGTGGGTAAGGTAAGGGCAGGTAAGATGAGGGTAGATAAGGTAAGGCTAGGCTAGGTAAAATATGAGTTGGTAACATAAGGTCAGGTAATGTATAGTCAGGGAAATTATGCATAAGTAAGATATGGGTAAGTAAAGTATGAATAGGTAAGGAAAGAGTGGGTAATGTAAGGGTTAATAAGGTAAGGGCTAGTAAGATAATGGTAGGTAAGAGTATATAATGCAAGGTAAGGTAAGGTTAGGTAAGGTTAGGTAAGGTAAGGTAAAGGTAAGCAAAGTGATGGTAGGCAAAAGTATCGGTAGGCAAAGTATGTGTAGGCGAGTTAAGAGTAGGTAAGGCAATGCTAGGTTAAGCAAAGGCAGGTAAGGTAAGAGCAGGTAAGATAGGGGTAGGTAAAGGGAGGATCAGAAACTTAAGGTTAGGTAGAGTGATGGTAGGTAAGGTATATTAATGCAAGGCATGGCTAGGTAAGATTAAGGTAAGGAATTACAGTATAAACAGGAGATCTTAATATGAAAATTTTGTTTTCCTCATTTGGTTTAGGTTAAGTCTATTTTATTACCTTTATGATTGTATTCTTGAAAATTCTAAGATACATCCTACGCAAATCTGTATTGCTATGGCTATTCTGAGCGTAGGCCTAATCTAGCTTGAAGTTTTTGTATCTTGAAATAAAAAATAGGCATAGGCTATACAATACACCTCTATCAGAGAAACACCACTTCTTTAACAGTAAAAACATTTGAATATCAATGAAATTATTATTCATTACTGTACCTTCACAGTAATGAGAAACAGAATTGCACAGCACAATTGAATATGTAATGGCTCCTTGTTGCCAGGGAGGAGTAACAGGTGATGGGAGACATTACTGTCCCAAAGTCCAAACATACAGCAACATCTTATATCTTCAAAAAGGTTCCAACAATGTTCAGCCAAATTAGGAATAAAAATAAAGTAGAATGCAAGCCAACCAAAAATGCAAGATAAATCACATGCAATTTGTGAAGAATTTTCTTCACTACTCTTCTTCTTCATAGTTTATACGTAGACTTTGTTATTGTTCGTAGACTTTGTTATTGTTCGTGACGTCACGGCAGGAAAAAATGTGAGTAATGATTCTTTCTTAAGCGAGTGTCCCAAGATTAATACTTTTGTGTTTTTGTATTAATTATTCTACCTTAAGTATTTAGGTATTTTAAATCTCTTAACTACAACTCAAGTCTGCTAGTCTAGGAGGTATGGTTGTCCACACACGTAAGCCCGACTTGCTAAATTACCTTTTAGTTCCATTTTTTATTCTGTATGCCAGATGTTTAGAGTTAGGATTATCTTTGTCCCCTGGAGTTGCAAGATTTCTCCTTGTATTCTAAATAAGTGTATTGCTTAAAACTCACCTCACAAGTACTTCAAGCCTGTCCTAAATGAGAGTTGGCACCTCAAGACCGTAGGCCTACGCACCAAGATACGCTTTTTTTTTTGGGAAGGAAGGAGGACGCAGCTGACCTGAACTCGACCTCACAAACATACAGGCCACGGTACTGAACGGAGTTGCCAAGTCAGGCTCCAATGTCAACCTCGTGCTCCCACTCTCCATCACTAGCCTGTCCCCTTACACCATAACTAACCAAGATTACGTAGAGGAGGTCAAGCAGATAACCATTGTCAGTGCAGAGCTGCTAATTCTACTGCAAGATGGTTCCAGTCTTGGGGGCTAGTTGGAGGGGACCGTTGATTCTGCAAAATAAGTGCTGTAGGCCTAGTGAGCAAACTGAAGACCGCCACATTTAGGACACGGGCGCCCACAACATATAAAATCTTGTGAGTTCAACTAATGGCCATTCCCCCATTAAATAAGTTTCTATTTCTCATAAGCTAAGTTTAGGTATTATTTTGGCATTACATCTTTCGGGCTGCGTGCATGGAAATTAATGTACTCATATTTTTTTGGTTTTGGTAATTGCTTGAGGTTACTGACCACATGTTGGGACCTCACAGCAGCCTACCGCACAAATTGTTGATCAGAATTTTTTGACTCTATTTATTCTGTTTGAGGGTTAATCCACAAGTTAATTCCGTTTAACATTTTCAATTTTTTGTGTTGTAAATTGATTCTCGTTTCACTTATTCATTTTATCATATGAAAAATTTATAATTGAGTTACTGATAGTTTTTCCAGTTTTTAATTTTGGTGTGTATAAATCATCGAGTTATTTCCATTCCTTTTTACTGTAATAAATAATTTGGAATAGATTACACATTTTGGTATCTTTAACCCCATTATATGAATTTTACCAATTTATATTATGGGACGGGTCAGAAGTACCCAAGGTGTTGAGAGTAACCTACTCTAGTCATAGGTAAGTTGGTATCAGCGAGTGTACGCTCTTTAACTTAGTGTTTTGAAGGTGAAGATCCCCATTTAACTTTACTTTATACTTTTATACTCCACTGTCCCCCCCTTTTTTTTATTGTCCCTAATTGCATTAATGTAAGATACCTGTACAGCATCTCACTGGGGTCACTGGGACGGAGTCGAAACAGAGCCTTAGAGTGAGATGACTCTAGCCCTGACAAAGCTAGAGTAGGCCATAAATTATTTCCAATTTAACGTGTGGAGTTCTCCGGCCTCTGGACAGTAAAATTGCCTCCTTTTGTATTTAAGAGTGAAGGTTAGTGAACTATGGCAGTAAAGTATTAGCAGGGCGTTTGTGTCCCGAGAGTAAGTGCTCATTATCCTCCCCTGTTGAGCTTTGGGTAATTGCCGTAGGGAGACTTTCCTGGACTAAGTTCCCACTCAACCATTCAGATAAAAATTCTCCACACAAATGAACTTTGATAAATTATACATAAAGAAGAAAAAAAAATACCTCATTAAATAATATTGCACACATAAAAACTGTAAACTCCCTCCCCCAAAAATAAAACATACAAGCAAACCAAAATTTCATCATGAATTACATGCAAATAAACTCTAATATTATTATAAATATAAGAAAACATAATACTAAAAAAAGGTTTTCTTCAAGATTTAAAAGGGATTTGGACGTAGGAAAATGCTATTTTGGGGTGAGATAACCATGTCGTCCTAATGGAAGTTCCCTTCAGCTGCTTCCTACTGTATAATATTTCTGAGTGATATTACAAGAGAATTACCGTCAGGTATCACGGGATTCCAACCCACGGAACGACTATCCGTAGATACTGTGTATAATCAGGGACGTATCCTAAGATAACCATAGATATCTTCACACCCCTAATAGACTTTACCCACTCTAATCCATTAAAGGGAAGGATAAGTGTGGAGCCGTTACATATACTCTCACCTTACGGTGCCCCCATACGTCTCTGGCGCCTTATTCAACATCGCAGCGGAACTACTGTGAAAAAAGGAGCATCCTATTAGGAATTGGGGAGGGATGTAGTAAAGGGTGGACCATCATTATCAGGACGACATGGCTATCTCACCCAAAAATAAATTTTTCCTACATCAAAATCCCTTTTTTGGGCTCGAGCCATGTCATCCTGATGGAAGTGTACCAGAGAATTACCTATTACTCGGTAGGAGGCCTTAAAGAAAGGTCCAAATACCGATATGCTCTAACCAGACTACTCCATCAAAGCATAGGTATGAAACTCAACCTTTATTCCCGAACAATAATAAAGCTGTATTGATAAGTATGATGGTTTGTTAAGGAGGCAGAACAGGTCCAAATCACCACCTTCCACAATGGGGAAGATATCCAATTTTAATGGTGAGATATCAAACAGCTAAACCTGCAGTAGGCTCAGTGAGTAAAATAATATTTTCATTATAAAATAAATTTTTGAACATACTCACCCGGTGGATATATATATAGCTTACGTCTCTGACGTCACGGCAGAAATTCAAAACTTGCGACAAACGCAAATTGGGTAGCTAGGTGTACTACTAGCGCCACCACTCGCCAGGTAACTGGAACCGTTCCAGGAGTCCTCAGATCTCCCATGCCCATAGGTCTCTAGAGGGGAGGAAGGGAGGGAGTTTAATTATATATATCCACCGGGTAAGTATGTTCAAAAATTTATTTTATAATGAAAATATCATTTTTAAACATCTGACTTAGCAGGTGGATAGATATATAGCAGATTGACAACCCTTGGTGGAGGGTTAGAGACCAGCTAAAACATTATTGGAATATTACTCAAGAGTTTTATAAAAACAAACTTAAGGGTTCGCACCTGATAAGGAGGCTGACTTTTATGATTCTCTGCCTCATTAGTCCGCTGTCCTTATGAGATCCAGCGATCCACCCAGGGGGCTGAAAGACCTCTAGGAGCTGTCAAAAACGGTGTAAATACCTCACTATGACAGGACCTCAACCAATACCCTTGCTCTGGGCGCTCTCAAGAAACAAGTTTGACCACCTGCTAAAATCAATGATTGCGGAAGACTGTCGACCAGTCTCCACAAACAACCAAAAATACAATAGTTTCAAGAGAAGAAAATGACAAAATCGGAGATAATTTGTATTTTTCCTAACCATACAAACCTTAGCTGTTTACATTGGGTTTACCTTTTAGCGTAGCTGAAATGGCGAGCCATTAGAATTTAACGAGGGTGAATTACCCCCGCGCTAGTTAGCAGGGGGGTAGGGGAGTGGTAGCTAGCTACCCCTCCCCCCTTCACACACTGGTGAACTGCTTCACTTCACTTAGAGGTAGGACTTGTCTTGGGGGACAGGGCTGGCGGGCAAATATATGTAAATAGCTAAGGTTTGTATGGTTAGGAAAAATACAAATTACCTCTGAATTTGTCATTTGTTCCGTAACCGAAATACAAACCACGCTATTTACATTGGGTGACTTACCCCTTAGGAAGGGTAGAAAGTCCCCAGCCATACTGGCTTTGGCTTTACCGGGGGACTCAGAATCCGAGTGAGTCGCACTCAAGAAAAGGAGTCCCTGCACCTCACAAGTTCCTTGCTCCGCAAGGAAACGTGTGGCCTACGTAAGCTTAAGTGTGAAGGAAGATGTGTGACCCGTCCTAGGCAGTTGACCTGGAGTTCCAGAAGGAACTCTGGGTTAGGACGTTCCCAATACCACCTCGTCAGGGTATGGGGGACGCGACAGTATTGACTCAATACTCGGAACACAAGGAAGCATGGTTTACCTGCAGAGGTTTGAGGTCAGCTATGCAGAGACCAAGATGCTGCTTCCCAGTAGAGGGGATGATGAAGAAAGAAGTAAGGGCCAGACATATTTCTTTCGTTCATGCAGACTAAAACCTGATAACAATGCCCTCAACCTTCTGCTACCTGTCCAAAAAGGAGCCTGAGGTTAGACCAGCTGTTGTGTAGCCACCACAGAGCGATAAAAACGTATCGATACTCCTGTGGGTCACGTCCTGCAGGAAGCGGGCTGCGAAGGTCATTAAACGCTTCCAGACTCCAGCTTGTAGCACCTGCATCACAGAGTAGTATTACTCGAAGGCGAGGAATGTTGCGATGTATCCGACATCGTGCTGTAGGGGGACGTGACGGGGGAGGGTCTGAATTCAGGTCGAGATGAATGTCCTTGAGTCCGAGCTGAAGAGGTATACTGGTGACTCTCCCCCGTCTCCTTCTTGTGCTCCCAACCCGGCTGCACGTGAGGACAAACTACAGCTGTTCCCAAAGATAACCCCTCGATTCCTTTACTGGCAAGAAGGGGAAGGTTTGGGTCATCTGATACAGAATGGCGACTCGAAATCTTGAAGGAATTGGACCGAAGGGCCGGAACCTCAAGATTATAAGTCTAGCCAGCGAACCTGAATGTTGCCTTCCCCCATTCCTTAGAAAGGGCGGAGTCGTACGAGACAAAGAAGGTTGCTTGCACACTGGCCGAGGCCAGAGTGAGCAGGAGCTCCAAGACGGAATACGATCAGAGGTCTGACGTAATGGGTCTTGAGAAGATCTCTTAAGGGACTAAAAAGTCCGAACCATGCTCCATGCTGGAGGTCTCACTCCGACCGGGGGCAGGGACGTTCGCAGCTTCGCATGAGCGAGGGAAGGTCCACCGGGAAGGAAAAAAGTTTATTCCTTTCAGCCTGAAGGCCAGGGAAAGGCTGAGCGACAGGCTTCACTGCCGAGAGCGGAAAGGAGTTTCTTCCCGCCGAAAAGCAATAAGCTCGTTATTGCTGGAGAAGAGGCCTCAAGGGAAGAGGTATCTCTCCCACGACACCAACCACAGAAGACTCTCCACTTCGCCTGGTAGATCCCTGCGGATGACTATCGCAGATGACGCGACCTCCGCCCCGCGACTGTAGCGGGTTGTCTCTTCTTGAGGAGGGGGCGTAGTGTCTCCAGGCGTGAAGCCGAAGCGATGCCCCGGCTCGTGAAAGATGTTGCAGTGTGGTTGTTTGAGTAGCCTGTGCTGTGGGAGAAGCTCTCCCGGGAGTTCCGTCAGGGGAAGCAGAGGGTCCGGAAACCATTCCGCGTATAGTCCCAGTGGAGCTCTCAGGGCCATCGAAAGGTTGACAGGCAACCTGGTCTTGTTGAGACCCATTCTCAACACACAATAAAGGAGGGAAGACACAGGCGTCGATGTTGTCCCACCATCACCGGAATGCATCTTGCCAAAGAGTCATGGGGTCTGAGACTGTGGGGAAGAACAGCGGAAGCTTGAAGTTCCAAGCTGTCGCGATCAGGTCCCCCAGGCCAGGACTTGCTGGTTACTAAAGGCTAAAGACCCCCAGGTACACTCTATCTGCGAGGCTCTGCTCAGATAGTCGGAGAGAACATTCCTCTGCCCGGAATGAGCGAGCCGATAGTGGTATTGAGAGGATCTCAAATCATCTCAGTATCTCTACTGCAAGATGCGAAGGTATGAAAATGCGTCCCTTGCTGGTTGGAATACGCCAGTACCATGAAGTCGTCGCACACGGAGTGACTCGGCAGGAGCTGTAGGAACTGTAGAGGGGTCAGACTACGGCCCCTAAGCCTGCCTGAATGATGGAGAGGTATCCTTCAGGTCCTGACCATAGGCCTGAACCGGAACATGCCCCCCCCCCCCCCCCTTTTCTTTGACGAGTCCGAGAACAGCATAAAAAATGTGGGGAAAGGAAGAGAATATCCACTCTCATCAAGAGGCTCCATAGGTCAACACCCATTGCAGGTCTAAACGTTCCGCTGGTCCCATAGGGGACAGAAAGTCCGGTTAATCATTGCTTTGAAACCACCGGAACTCGGGCCGCCCCACAGGGAACTTATCCTGAGGCAACCGTTCGGGACTTTAGACGGGTCAATGAGGAAAAGAGACCTAGGAAACGTTCCAAGGTAGGGCTGAACGCTCTGCTTGACTGAGAACAGGTACTGCGACTCTCCTCAGCCTTGCCACAGTCAACTGAAGGGAAGGCTCGGAGGAGGAGGCAACAGCATCTGGCGTCCCCAGGCGGTCACCCATCCTAGTACCGACCAGACCCGACGTTCCTTAACCTCGCTGGACGGACGAGAAGCGGGGTTTCCAACGTGGTAAGGCCGTTGACTCAATATCATGGCTAGATACTCCAGATGTTGAGGCAGAAGTAGAGAAGGCTCCTAGCAAGTTACCATGATCCCTCACTCGTGGTAAGGATCCGGAAGCTTGTCCCGGCGTTGAAGAAGGTCGAACCCGAGCCTACCGGAGTTGACCAGACGTCCAAAAGGCGAAGGAGGCGGACGCCTGCTCCTGAGCGGCCATGAGGAAAGCAGGGAGAGTTCTCTGGGGAAAAACATGCGATGCCGCGGCGGGATCGCCACACCGCATCTTAAGTCTAGGCTGAATTCCAAGAGCTTCCTGGAAGATGGATGGAATGGAAACTGAAAGTACCCGTCCTGCCGTACAAAACCTCGGGTCGCAACCGAGGAGGGAAAGGACCTGGTAAGCCCCTTTCACGAGATGGAGAATAGGAAGGGGTAAACCAGTCACACCTTGGCCGACGGAGAAATCTCGAACGGAAAGCTCCGTGGTAAAACCCTTCCAGGGAATGACGAGGAAGGGCTAACCCAGGTTCTGGAAAGAAGAATGTTGCTCAGACCTCCCTGAAGATTCTTCCTGCTTTTGCATGTGCCATGCTCTGCGTTTACGGGGTGAGGACCGTGTTCTGGAAATACGCTCCAGAAGACTCGCCAGGCTGGCCATGTTGCGAAACCCCAACGGGAATCGCGGTCGCAATCGGCCTGGCGCTCGCGCGATGGTAAATCAATGGTTTGCGCGTGGCCGAACGTGGAAGCGGCCATGCGCGGGCACGCAGGAGCGCAGAAGGAGGGCGAGCGTGGTAGGAAGGGCGAGCGTGGTAGGAAGGGCGAGAGCTGGTGGTCGGCGAGCGATGACCCGTAGGCGAGCAATGGATACTGCAGGAATCAAGCCGACGTTCGCGCAATGGAACACCGTCGGTCCGCGCGACGGAACACCGTCGGTCCGCGCGACGGAACACCGTCGGTCCGCGCGACGGAACACCGTCGGTCCGCGCGACGGAACACCGTCGGTCCGCGCGACGGAACACCGTCGGTCCGCGCGACGGAACACCGTCGGTCCGCGCGACGGAACACCGTCGGTCCGCGCGACGGAACACCGTCGGTCCGCGCGACGGAACCCCGTTGGTCTGCGCGATGGAATACAGTTGGTTCGCGCGCGGGCGAACATTGGAGCGCACGTGCGCGGGCGCGCGGACATGGGCACGTGGGCGTACGGTCACGCGGGCACGTGGGCATACGGTCACGCGGGCACGTGGGCGTACGGTCACGCGGGCATGTGGGCGTATGGTCACGCGGACACGTGGGCGTGTGGACGCGCGGGTGAGCGCAGGCGGTCGGGATTCCGATGGCGCGTAGGCGGGCGATGGCGCGTTGACGAGCGATGGCACGTTCTGGCGAGCGATGGCCCGTAGGCGAGTGAAGGCGCGTTGGCAAGCGATGGCGCGTCGGCAAGCGACGGCGCAATGGCGAGCGGTGATGCGTTAACAAAACGCTAGCGCGCAGGCGAAGAATCGCGTGGGCACGTAGGCGATCGCTACCGCGTAAGAGACTAGGGATGGTTAGCGCGCATCGCGCTAACAGAAGGCGCGCAGGTGCATCAGGAAGGTGAGCGCTGAAGCAAGCTGTTAATCAGGCGATCCTGGACGGTCAGAAAAAACCGTTGGCGCCCATTGGTGGGTGGCAGAAAAGGGCACGCAGATGTGCGCTGGCGATTGAAGAAAGCTGGCGCACAGAAGGACAGAAGTAAAGGTGTGCGCTGGCGAGCAGGAGGAAGATCTACGGCAAGACTCAGCTACCGGAGATCGTGGTCCACAGCAGGCGAGCGCTAGATCGCTACTGATGGTGTCCAGGGGAACTGACACACATGGCAGATCGATGGCGATCATTGACGCGTAGGAGATCGCTGACGAGCAGGCGAACGTTGACGCGTCTGTGGTCGCTGGCGAGCTGGTGATCGCTGGCGAGCTGGTGATCGCTGGCGAGCAGAAGGCAACGCGTAGAATCCTGTGCGTAGAAGAAGAGTCCTTGTCCAAGACCTGAACCGAAGTTCTAGATCGCGAGGGTGAACGTGGGTGCACAGGGCGCGTAACAGGAACCAACAGGAACAGCAGAGACGATCATCAGGAGAGTGCTGACGAACAGGAGAGCGCTGGCGAACAGGAGAGCACTAGCGATCAGGAAAGCGCTGATGAGCAGGAGAGAGCCTGTACGCTAACACTGAGCAGGAGAGAGCCTGTGCACTAACACTGAGCAGGAGAGAGCCTGTGTGCTAACACTGAGCAGGAGAGAACACTGCAGAAGGGTGCGCAGGGGAACCCTGACATGCAAGGGAAGCACCCCCGTGGGAGGCAACCCTTTGCCCCGAAGGGATCGTTGTCCGTCGGGAGACTGATGTCCGTCGGAAGACCGTTGTCCGTCGGAAGACCGTTGCCCGTCGGAAGACGAGGTCAGACTGCTGTCCATCTGCACCAGGGGCGGAAGATCAAGAAGAAGGAGTTGTAGGCTGCATACGGAGATTCAAAAAGGCGCCTCTTAGCACCCTTATAGGGAGATGGGAGGCCCTTACGACGTAGCGGACGGTGAGCCTTACGGCGAAGGCGGCCAACAGCAACAACAGCAGAAGAGTCCTCCGAAGAGGAGTCTCTATGAGTGTACTCTCTCGCGAACGAAAGAGAAACACTTCGTAGAAGAGATGGGTCAGCCAGTGACCTAAAAAGAGCAATCCTCCGAAGAGGGGCTTCTGCAGTTGCCCAGCCCCTAGAGAGTAACTGCAGGTGCGACCGCTCAGCACCAAGAGCATAGTCGCACGAAAAAAAGGCAAGAGAAGAAGCCCCCAAAGGGGAAAAACTCAAGCCTGGACAGGAAAACTTCCCTCGGAAGGAAAGTTACCCACCCAAGGAGGCGAGCCTCCTGAGTGTTCTAAAATGAACTGGAGAGCTGTCAATCGTCACGGGAGTACTTCCAGGAGAAGGAGACACGCCCCTGACGAAGATCTATAGGGGAGGCAGCAACAGCCGAATCCCCAGGCCTCAACAAGACAGCTCACTCCGTTGTCACATTACAGAAACGAACTAGATTGGTAACTGTGAAAACTAAAAAAAAAATCAAGGTTAAGATACATTCCCCCGGGAAGGCTCCGAAGAGGAATCCCGAGGGAAAGGAACACAAGAATTACACAACAGGCACGTGCCCCCACAACCACTTACACTCACGGAAGGAGAGCTGTAACCAACACAGAATTATAACAATTATAATTATGTAACTATGTAATTATGTAATTTAAAAATGAATGAACACTAAAGAAAGAACGAAAACCCCGAAAGGAATCGTTCTACAAAGCTGAAAAATCAACACATACAATTAGATTCATAAACTAATTGAAACAAAACGTACGGCGTAGCAACCCCCCCACACGGGAAGGAAGCTACTAAGGCGTAGTAAAAGTCATGTAGTAAAAGGGTGAACGACCTCAAGAGAGAGAGAGAGAAAGACCGAAGTCAAACTCGATCGCGACCCATGAAATTACACCATGGTGGCCTAACTGCTGAGGACTCCACGGAGATATCGTACACTACACACACAAGCACAAACTCTGAAAAGGAAACTTACTGATTTCTATACTCAAATATATACATAAACATGAAAAAATGTTTACATATATATTGAGTAAAAGAAAAGTAAGTGATTAAGTAAAGACAAAACAAATAATGGCTGCCAAGCGAGGACGAAGACAGACACGTCTGTCTATCGTCCGAGCCAAAAGTGAAGTGAAGCAGTTCACCGGTGTGTGAGCGGGGAGGGGTAGCTAGCTACCACTCCCCTACCCCCCTGCTAATTAGCGAGGGGGTAATACACCCTCGTTAAATTCTAATGGCTCGCCATTTCAGCTACGCTAAAAGGTAAACCCAATGTAAATAGCGTGGTTTGTATTTCGGTTACGGAACAAAAATGTATTAGGATTAGGGGAATGTAGTGGTAGAGCTTTCACCCACTACTGCACTCGCTGCTACAAATGGTCCCAAAGTGTAGCAGTCCTCGTAAAGAGTCTGGACACGTTTTAAATAATGCAAAGCGAACACAGATTTACTTCTCCAAAAGGTTGTGTTCATAATGCTCTGTAAGGATAGATTCTGCTTGAAAGCCACAGAAGTTGCCACAGCTCTGACTTCGTGTGTCTTCACTTTCAGTAGTTTAAGGTCTGCCTCACCACAATGAGTGTGAGCCTCTCTAATCAAGGGCCTGATAAAATATGATAAGGCGTTCTTTGACATCGGTAAGGAGGGCTTCTTGACCGAACACCATGGAGCTTCAGGCTTGCCTCGTAAGTTTTTAGTTTTGTCAAGATAAAATTTAAGTGCTCTTACAGGACACAGGACCTTCTCCATTTCTTCACCAAACACATCTGAAAAGTTTGGAATCTCGAAAGACTTCGGCCATGGATGGGAAGGACGCTCATTCTTGGCCAGGAAACCAAGCTGTAAGGAGCATATAGCCTTACTATTACTGAAGCCAATATTTTTGCTAAAAGCATGCACCTCACTGACTCTTTTAGCTGTTGCCAGACTTACTAAGAAAAGTGTCTTTAAGATGAGATCTTCAAGAGAGGCTAAGTGTAAGGGCTCAAACTTATCACTCATAAGAAACTTCAGGACAACATCCAGATTCCAAGCCGGTGATTCTAGTTGATGCTCCTTAGAAGTCTCAAAGGACTTTAGAAGGTCTTGAAGGTCTTTGTTGTTAGAGAGGTCTAAGTTCCTGTGCCTGAAAACAGCTGCTAGCATGCTCCTATAACCTTTAATGGTAAAGGAGGAAAACTTGCGTTTTCTCCAAAGGTGTAAAAGGAAGTCAGCAATTTGGGTCAGAGAGGTACTGGTTGAGGAAACTGAGTTGACTTTGCACCAATCTCGAAAAACCTCCCATTTGGACTGGTAGACCTTGATGGTAGAGGTCCTCTTTGCCTTAGCGATAGCTCTAGCTGCCTCCTTCAAAAAGCCTCTAGCTGTAGTGAGTTTTTCGATAGTCTGAAGGTAGTTAGACGTAGAGCTTGGAGGTTTTGATGGAACTTTTTCAAGTGCGGTTGTCTGAGATCCATCCGCATTGGTAGGCTTCTTGGTATGTACACCATCCATTGAAGTACCTCGGTGAACCATTCTCTTGATGGCCACAGGGGAGCAACTAGAGTCAATCTGGTTCCCTCGTGAGAGACAAACTTCTGTAAGACTGTGTACAGGACTTTGAAGGGGGGGAACACGTACAAATCCCGGTGAGACCAGTCCAGCAGGAAAGCATCGATGTGGACTGCTTTTAGATCTGGTACTGGAGAGCAGTACGTTTCAAGCCTCTTCGTTCTCGAGGTTGCAAATAGGTTTACGGACGGACGACCCCAAATCCGCCAAAGTTTCTTGCAAACCTCCTGATGCAATGTCCATTCTGTGGGAATGACTTGTTTTCTTCTGTTGAGGCTGTCTGCCATCACGTTCCTCTCTCCTTGGATGAACCTTGTGAGTAAGGTGATGTTCGTTTCCTTCGCCCAAACTAGAAGCTCCCTTGCAGTCTCGTAAAGGGACTTCGAGTGGGTACTGCCTTGTTTGGAAATGTAGGCCAACGCCGTAGTGTTGTCTGCATTTACTTGCACTACTTTGATTAGAATCAACCTTTCGAAACCTTGAAGGGCCAATAGGACTGCTAATAGCTCCTGGTTGATGTGGAGGCTCCCTTGGTCTTTTGTACACAGACCCGAGCATTCCAGTTTGCCCAGTGTTGCTCTCCACGCCGAGTACGAAGCGTCGGAACACAACACAAGGTCTGGGCTCCTTTGCTTTAGCGAGAGGCCCTCCTGAAGTTTGGTTGTGTCGTTCCTCTACTGTAGGCAACTCTTGACAAGACACTGGAAGTGTAATACTTTCTGTCTCTTAGCCCTCCTCCTTGTCCCAATAGTGGTTGAGGTGAAATTGAAGAGGGCGGAGATTTAGTCTTCCTAGGGAGACGAACTGTTCCAGTGAGGAGAGTGTTCCCAGCAGACTCATCCACTGTCTCACAGAACAATTTCTTTTCTCTAGAAAAACACAAATCTTTAGGAGGGCTTGTTCTATCCTTTTGGGTGATGTAAAAGCCAGAAAAACTAGACTCTGAATCTCCATCCCCAAATATAGAATCTTCTGGGATAGGATCAGTTGGGACTTCTCTGTGTTGACCAGAAGACCCAGTTCCTTTGCTAATGTCAATGCCATTCTGAGATCCTCCAGACAGCGATTGAAGGAAGACGCCCGGAGTAACCAGTCGTTGAGATACAGGGAGGCTCTGATACCTGTCGAATGCAGGAAGCTTGCCACATTTAGCATGAGCTTTGTAAAAAATTATATTTTCATTATAAAATAAATTTTTGAATATACTTACCTGGTGAATATATAAATAGCTGACGTCTCCGACGGCCCGACAGATTCCAAAAAACTCGCGAGCGATCGCCATGAAGGTTGCGGGTGTGCCCACCAGCGCCGACTATCGGCCAGATACCGCATATACTTCTCAACCACTCCAGTTCTTCTCAGTCCGCTGGGTCTCTATCGGGGAGGAAGGGAGGGCCTTTAATATTATATATTCACCGGGTAAGTATATTCAAAAATTTATTTTATAATGAAAATATCATTTTTAAATATTAAACTTAGCCGGTGAATATATAAATAGCTGATTCACACCCATGGTGGTGGGTAGAGACCAGTATTAATACAATAAAGGCGTATATGCTCAAGAGTTTTTGACAAATATTTCATAAAAAACAAACTTAAGTATAGGTACCTGGTAAGGAAGCTGAGTCTGATGATTATTCTGCCTCATTAGTCCGCTTTCCTCACGAAGCCCAGCCATCCTCTCAGGATGCTGAAAGACTCCCAGGAGCTGTTATATCCAGGGCGAACACCCCTATAACAGGACCTCATCAAAACCCTTAATCTGGGCGCTCTCAAGAAACAACATTTGACCACCCGCCAAACCAAAAAGATTGCGAAAGACTTCCTAGTCTCCCGTACAACCCAAGACAAGATTAAAAACATTTCAAGAGAAGATTAAAAGGATATTGGGATTAAGGGAATGTAGTGGTAGAACCCTCACCCACTACTGCACTCGCTGCAACGAATAGACCCAGTGTGTAGCAGTCCTCATAAAGAGTCTGGACGTCTTTTAAGTAAAATGAAGCGAACACTGACTTGCTCCTCCAAAAGGTCGCATCCATAATACTTCGAAGGGATCTATTTTGCTCAAATCCCACCGAAGTAGCTATTGCTCTCACTTCGTGAGTCTTGACCTTAAGCAAACTACGATCCTTCTCACTTAAATGAGAATGTGCCTCCCGGATTAAAAGTCTAACAAAGTAAGATAACGCATTCTTAGACATGGGCAATGAGGGCTTCTTAACGGAGCACCATAAAGCCTCAGAACAACGTCGTATTGGTTTAGTTCTAGACAAGTAAAACTTAAGAGCTCTAACGGGGCACAGCACTCTTTCAACTTCATTACCTACGATCTCTGAAAGACTAGGTATTTCAAAAGATTTAGGCCAAGGACGAGAAGGAAGTTCGTTCTTGGCCAAAAAACCAAGTTGAAGAGAACATATAGCTTTATTCGTCGAGAAGCCGATGTTCTTACTAAAAGCATGGATCTCACTGACCCTTTTAGCCGAAGCCAAGCTCACCAAAAAAAGTGCCTTGAGGGTAAGATCCTTCAGGGAGGCTGAATTTAAAGGCTCAAACCTGTCTGACATTAAGAACTGTAGGACCACGTCTAAGTTCCAAGCAGGAGTTGAAATACGACGCTCCTTAGAGGTCTCGAAAGACTTAAGGAGGTCTTGGAGATCTTTGTTATTTGAAAGATCCAAGACTCTATGCCTGAAAACAGAAGCCAACATGCTTCTGTAGCCTTTAATGGTGGAAGCAGAGAGGGAGCGACCGTTTCTCAGATACAAGAGAAAATCCGCAATCTGCGCTACAGAGGTACTGGAGGAGGAAATAGAGGAGGACTTGCACTAATCTCTAAATATCTCCCACTTCGACTGGTAGATCTTGATTGTAGAGGATCTCCTAGCCCTCGCGATCGCTCTGGCTGCCTCCTTCGAAAATCCTCGAGCTCTTGAGAGTCTTTCGATAGTCTGAAGGCAGTCAGACGAAGCGCGGGGAGGCTTTGATGAAGTCTCTTTACGTGAGGCTGCCGTAAGAGATCCATCCGTAAAGGCAGACTCCTTGGAACGTCTACCAGCCATAGAAGTACCTCTGTGAACCACTCTCTTGCGGGCCAGAGGGGAGCAACCAACGTCAACCTTGTCCCTTCGTGAGAGGCGAACTTCTGCAACACCTTGTTGAGGATCTTGAACGGTGGAAATGCGTAAGCGTCCAGGTGAGACCAGTCCAACAGAAAGGCATCTATGTGGGCCGCCTCTGGATCTGGGACTGAAGAGCAATAAGTCGGGAGCCTTTTGGTCAGCGAGGTCGTAAAGAGATCGATGGTGGGTTGACCCCAAGTCATCCAAAGACTCTTGCACACATCCTTGTGGAGGATCCACTCTGTAGGGATCACCTGACCTCTCCGACTGAGACAGTCCGCCAAGACATTCAACTTCCCTTGGACGAATCTCGTCAAAAGTGAGATGTTTCGATCTTTTGAACAGATGGGGAGGTCCCTTGCGATGACGAAAAGAGCGTGGGAGTGAGTGCCTCCTTGCTTGGAGATGTAAGCCAAGGCCGTGGTATTGTCCGCATTCACTTCTACCACCTTGTTTCGAAGCACATTCTCGAAACTCGTCAGTGCTAAATGGACTGCCAACAGCTCCTTGCAGTTGATGTGAAGGCTCCTCTGGTCTGCCGTCCAAAGACCCGAGCATTCCAGACTGTCCAGAGTCGCCCCCCAACCCAAATCCGACGCGTCTGAAAATAACACACGGTTTGGGTTCTTGACTGCCAGAGACAGACCTTCTCGAAGTCTTATATTGCTGTCCCACCAGGCCAGGCAAGTCTTGACTGGTTCGGAGATCGGGATCGAGACCGCCTCCAAAGTTTTCTCCTTGTTCCAATGGGAGTCTAAATGGAACTGGAGAGGGCGTAGGTGAAGTCTCCCTAGAGAGAAAAACTGTTCCAGGGATGAAAGCGTCCCTAGGAGGCTCATCCAGCTTCTCACAGAGCAATGGTCTTCCTCTAGCATGAGACGGACTTTGAGCAAAGCTTGCTCTATCCTGTTGGCAGACGGAAAAGCCCGAAAAGCTAGACTCTGTATCTCCATCCCCAAATAGAGAATCGTTTGGGAGGGAGTCAGCTGAGACTTCTCTATGTTCACCAATAGGCCCAACTCCTTCGCAAGATCCAACGTCCACTGTAGGTCCTGCAGACAGCGATGACGGGACGACACTCTGAGTAACCAGTCGTCTAGGTACAGGGAGGCTCTGATCCCCGACAAATGTAGGAATTTGCTACATTTCTCATGAGCCTCGTAAAAACAAGAGGAGCAGGGCTGAGGCCGAAGCACAGTGCTCGGAATTGGTAAACCACATTCCTGTATACAAACCTTAGATACGGCTGAGAATCTGGGTGTATAGGAATGTGGAAGTACGCATCCTGCAAGTCGAGAGAGACCATCCAGTCTCCCTCTCTGACTGCTGCTAGAACGGATTTGGTGGTCTCCATCGTAAACTTTGTTTTGACAACAAACACGTTGAGAGCACTGACATCCAGCACTGGCCTCCAACCTCCTGTATGCTTTGGAACTAGGAAGAGACGGTTGTAAAAACCTGGGGATTGAAGGTCCGAGACTTTCACCACCGCCCCCTTCTCTAACAACTGAGACACCTGCAGATGTAATGCCTGTCTCTTCGACTCCTCTCGATACCTGGGAGAGAGGTCTATCGGATAGTTTACTAGAGGAGGTCTCCGTACAAAAGGGATTTTGTAACCCTCCTTTAGCAACAAAACAGACTCCCGGTCTGCACCTCTCTTCTCCCAGGCCTGCCAGAAGTTGGTCAATCTGGCCCCTACTGCTGTCTGAGGACGTGGGCAGTCAGACTCTATCACGGGAGGACTTAGATCCTCTCCTCTTACCCCTCTTACTATCGGCACGAGAGCCTCCCTTACTGGGAGCTCTGCCACGAAAGGGCGGGATAAACCTTGTCGCTGGAGTATCAAATTTAGGGGTGTTGACATAAGAGGACGAAGGTACAGCCTTACGCGCAGACGTGGCCATCAAATCATGAGTATCCTTCTGCACAAGAGACGCTGCGATATCCTTAATCAGCTGCTGCGGGAACATGGCAGAAGACAATTGCGCAAAGAGTAGTTCTGACCTTTGACAAGGAGTGACACCTGCAGACAGGAAAGAACAAAGAGTCTCTCTCTTCTTAAGAACTCCTGCTGTAAAAGTAGCAGCGAGTTCATTAGATCCATCTCTAATAGCCTTGACCATGCAGGTCATAATTTGCACAGAGACATCACGGTCTGCTGAGGAGATCTTCCTACTCAAGGCTCCCAGCGACCAATCCAAAAAGTTGAAAACTTCAAAGGCCCGATAAACTCCTTTGAGGAGATGATCTAGGTCTGAAGAGGACCAGCAAACCTTCGAGCGTCTCATGGCCAGACGACGAGGAGAGTCTACGAGGCTTGAGAAGTCTCCCTGGGCAGAGGCAGGTACTCCCAAGCCGAGAACTTCTCCCGTGTCATACCAGACGCTCGCACGAGAAGCCAGTTTGAAAGGGGGAAAAGCAAAAGCTGACTTCCCCAAACTCCTCCTGGTCATTAACCAGTCGCCTAATAAACGCAAAGCTCTCTTAGAAGAGCGAGAGAGCACTAACTTTGTGAACGACGGAGTTGAAGCAGCTAGGCCCAGCGTGAACTCTGATGGGGGCGAACGAGAAGCAGCAGACACAAAATGATCAGGAAAAAGTTCCTTAAAAATAAGCATGATCTTCTTAAAATCAAGAGAGGGCTGAGCAACTTTAGGCTCCTCCCGTCTGAAAAAGTCCCCAAAGGAATATCAGTTGGAAGGGGATCAACGACTTCCTCATCCGACGGAACTTCGTCCGACAACTGCCGAGTCTCGCGATACGGAGAGACATGCCGAGGAGGCAACGCTTGACAGGCTATGTCAACATGCGACGGAGCAGCAGCAACAGCTGAGGTAACGACGTCACGCCGCGGCTGCAAAGACTGAAAGTCTTGTGACTGACAAACAACAACAGCCTGAGTTGATTGCCGTTCGACATCACGTCGAGACTGCATTGACTGCAGGGTCTGAGCAGGAAAAACAACATCTGACTGCGGTGACAGATGTTCAACGTCATGTCGGGGCAACGGAGTCGGTCGACGAACGTCAGTGCGGGGCTGCGGTGACAGCTGCTGAACGTCACCTTGAGACTGCGGCAAAGGGGGTTCCACGTCACGTGACTCACGTGAATGACGAGGAACACGATCAGAATCGCGTTTAAAAGCACTAGAAACGTTAGCGCTAACATCATAAGGACGAGAAAACACTCGTTTAGGCGGCTGAAGGCCAGAGTCACGCTTATCGTACTGGCGAACCACAAGCAAAGGATCTTTGCGAACCTGTTCATGCTCGTAAACCTCCATTAAAGAGGAAAGTTTAGACTGCATGTCCCGCAGGACAACCCACTTCGGGTCAACGGGAGTCGGAACGGGCCGTGACGTCGGTAACGTCTGTGCATGCAAATCATCGCACCTACCGAGACCCTCGGACTCCGTGTTACGTTTTCGCTTAACAGGCGAACAGCCATCCGATGACTGAATACGGTCAGAGCTGCCCCAATGGCTACAGCCAGGACGCTGGACCTGTCCTGAAGGGACTGACTTGCGCTTTAAGGGTCTAGAAACCTTACGCCAAGGTTTCTTATGCGACAAGTCGTCGGAAGACGAGGAGAACTTAGTCTCCCCCGTCTTATAGTAAGGACGTTCTTGATGAGAAACGTCTGATACCAAAGAGGGAATGTCTGTACGTCGGTTTACACCTCTCGCTCCCTTAAGTCCTACGACATTCCTTCTCCCTGGTGCAGGGGAGCCTGAAAGAGGTCTCGGACTAGGGGAGCGACAAGCACGAACAGACGAACCCTCGGTCGCAACACTAAACACATTTTGCGCACTTTCCACTTTACCACTTTGATTTTCTACTTTACCTCTTTGACACTTTAACAACTTAACATCGGACATAAGCTGGTTCCTGTCCGAGGCTAAGGTTTCAACCTTCTCACCTAATGCTTGAATAGCTAAAAACATATCGCGCATTGAAGGTTCATGAGTGCTAATAGGGGGTTCAGAAACTACCACTACTGGGGAAGGATTAGGTTCAGGGGCATGGGAGGAGGAAAATTCTAAAGATCTAGATGAGCTTCTCCTCACCCTATCTCTTTCGAGCTTACGAATATACTCTTCATACTCTAACCACTCGAATTCCGACAAAACCACGCACTCCTCACACCGATCTTCTAATTGGCAGGATTTACCCCGGCAATTAGAACAAACAGTATGAGGGTCGATAGAGGCTTTCGGAAGACGTTTGTTACAATCTCTCGCACATTTGCGATATACAAGAGAAGGGTCAGCCATTATGAAAAACCAGAGAAAATCCAAAGTAAAGCCAAGTTCATCAACAAAAACAAAAAGCAAAAAAGGTTTCAAGAGTTTTATTGAAGGAACACACCAACACAGCGAAAGCCAATAAAACCCAAAACAAAGTACTTCACCAATTCGGTAGAAAACTCGAGGTCTAGAGCGAGCGGAACCAATGTTGTCGGTGACACCGACAGAGAAGAACTGGAGTGGTTGAGAAGTATATGCGGTATCTGGCCGATAGTCGGCGCTGGTGGGCACACCCGCAACCTTCATGGCGATCGCTCGCGAGTTTTTTGGAATCTGTCGGGCCGTCGGAGACGTCAGCTATTTATATATTCACCGGCTAAGTTTAATATTTAAAATAAGAGAAGCAGTGCTGAGGCCGAAACACAAGGCCCGAAACTGGAAGACTTCCTTCCCGTAAACGAATCTCAGGTAACGTTTGAAGCTCGTATGTATAAGGATATGAAAATAGGCATCCTGGAGGTGTAAAGAAATCATCTAGTCGCCTTTCCTTACTTCTGCTAGCACAGTTTTGGAAGTCTCCATCGAGAACTTTGTTTTCTGAATGAAAGCGTTGAGAGCGCTTACAACTAGGACTGGTCTCCATCCCCCCGATTTCTTTGGAACCAGGAAGAGGCAGTTGTAAAACCCTGGAGACTGCAAGTCCTGTACCCTCTCTACAGGGACACTTGCAGAAGCAATGCCTGTCTCTTTGAGTCCTCTCGCTATCTGGGAGAGAGATCTACTGGATCTTGAACTAAAGGGGGTTTCTTTACGAAAGGAATCTTGTATCCCTCCTTCAGCAAAAGAACGGACCACTGGTCCGCTCCCCTTCTCTCCCAAGCCTGCCAGAAGTTCTTCAGTCTGGCCCCTACTGCTGTCTGAAGTCGAAAGCAGTCAGACTCTGCTTCGACCTGATCTTGATCCCCTCCTTTTCCTCTTCTCCCATCAGGTCTGGAGTTACCAATACTGACGGGTCTACCTCGAAAGGGAGGAATAAATCTAGACAAAGGAGTATCCACCTTTGGTTTGTTGCTAGAAAAGGAAGTTTGAAGTACTTTCCGAGCTGTCTTGGAGACCAAGTCATGGGTGTCTTTCTGGGCTAAGGAAGCAGCAACCTCTTTCACAAGATCTTCTGGAAACAGAGAATGAGAGAGCGGTGCAAACAGTAGTTCAGACCTCTGACAAGGGATGGCCCCCATGGAAAGGAAAGAACACATCTGAGCTCTTTTCTTGAGAACTCCAGCCATAAAAAGAGCTGCTAATTCGTTAGAGCCATCCCTCACAGCTTTGTTCATGCAAGACATAATCTGAATAACACTCTCATTGTTCTTAAAAGAAGTAACTTTCTTACTTAAGGCTCCCAGAGTCCAGTCGAGAAAGTTGAAAACCTCGAAGGCTCTGAAGACGCCCTTGAGAAGATGGTTGAGTTCCGAAGTCATCCAGAAAATTTTAGTACGTCTCATGGCTAATCAACGAGATGAGTCTACTAGGCTTGAGAAGTCCCCCTGGGCAGAGCCAGGTACTCCCAAGCCGTGAACTTCTCCTGTCTCGTACCACACACTTGACCTGGAAGCTAGTCTAGCTGGAGGGAAGGAAAAGGCCGACTTGCCTAGATTTCTCTTGGACTGCATCCAGTTTCCCAACAATCTTAAAGCTCTCTTAGATGATCTTGAAAGAACCATCTTTGTAAAAATAGGAGCTTGAGTTGCTGTCCCCAAGGTGAACTATGAAGGGGGAGCGTGGAGCAAGAGGAATAAAGTGACTAGGAAATTCCTCTGTGAAAACTTTCATTATTTTCTTAAGGTCTAAAGAATGCTGTGCTGTCTTAGGCTCTTCTTCCTCCGATAAGTCTTCCAAAGGTTCAGCTGCGGAAAGAGGATCATCAACATCTTCTTCCGACAAGACTTCAGCTGGAATAAAGACGTCTTTGCGCGCCTGTGCGCAAACTAGACGTTCGGCGCCGTGCGCGCCAGCTTGACATCCAGCATCAACTTGCCGTTTGGTGTCATGATCAACTTGAAGTTCGACGTCACGTCTAACTTGACATGATTGACGGTCGACGTCACGTTTAATTTGACGTTCGGCATCACGTTTAACTGCATGATGAACGTCATTATCAGGTAACACGTCGGCTTGACGTTCAGCTTCACACCTAGAAGCTTGACGTTTAAGCTCAAGCTTAACCGAGTTACGACGCTCAGCTTGCGAAGCTTCATGACGCTCGGGAACTCATCGATATGACTTCATAATTAACGAAAGCTTAAGCTGCATGTCTTATAACAGACTTAACTTGGGGTCAACTTGTGGTAAAGTTCGGACCAAAACGTCAGCGATCAATTTGCCTTCTTCCCCACTCACGTCACGCCTGGAACATCCAGACGACACAACTGATCCAGGAACTTGCATAGCAATCGCTGGAAGCTTGTCCGAACCAGACGTTCTAAGAGGACGTTTGGCAGGAGACCCTTCTTCAGAAGAAGGCAATCGCTCTGGATTGCTTCAATGACTACAGCCAGGCCTTTGAGGCAATAAACGACTCTGATCTACTGAAATTATTTTCTTCTTGAGAGGTCTGAAAACTTGACACCAGTCTCGTTTATATTCTTTGCTGACTAAAGCGTCATCCGAAGATGAGGTAAACTTAACCTCACCTTTCCCATGGTGAGGGTGAGCGTTTCGTGAAACGTCAACAGAAACGCTTGAGGGAACGTCTGCTCATGCGGTTACGCCTCTCGTTCCCTTTTGCCGATCGACATTCCTTCTCTCAGGAGTTGGGGGGCTTGAAAGAGGTCTTAGGCTAGGTGAACGACAGTTAGGAGCAGACGCACCCTCCACAGCACTGAACACATTCCCCGCACTTTTGGCATTCACACTGGCACTCTTATGCATATTCACGTCGGACATAAGTTGGTTCCTGTCCGTAGCAAGCGACTCAACCCTCACCCCAAGGGCTTGAATAGCACTCATCATATCCTTAAGTGAAGGCTCAGCGGTAACAGTAGGAGGTTCGTGAACTACCACTACAGGGGAAGGAATAGGTTCAGGGACACGGGGAGAGGAAAATTCTCTAGATCGAGAAGAACTTCTTCTGACTCTATCTCTCTCTAACTTACAAGTGTACCGATCGAAATCCAGCCACTCACTCTCAGATAACAACACACATTCATCACTTCAATCCCCTAATTGACAATTTTTACCTCTATATTTAGTGCAAAAAGAGTGGGGATCGATAGAGGCCTTAGGAAGGCGGGTTTTACAGCCTCACACACTCTCTACTAACTGGGAAAGGGTCAGCCATTTTGGAAAATTCCAGAGAGAGATCAATCAAGCAAAGGTCAAAATAATTCAAATCAAAAGATGTTCAAGAAAATCCGTAAGTAAATCCAATCAAGAGAAAGCCAATTAACCAAAAAAAGTACTTCACCAAAGATACTGCAAAAATTGAAGGTTATAACGAGCGAATGTTCCAATGATGTCCCCAGCAATGGCGGCAGAGAAGATATGAGGATTCCTGGAATGGTTCCAGTTACCTGGCGAGTGGTGGCGCTAGTAGTACACCTAGCTACCCAATCTGCGTTTGCCGCGAGTTTTGAATTTCTGCCGTGACGTCAGAGACGTAAGCTACATATATATCCACTGGCTAAGTCAGATGTTTAAAAACGTATTTTTAATTGCCATTAAAAACTAAATCAGGGCTAGTAATAAAAGGCATTCAAAAATTCACAGTCTTTTATTTACAAAAATCAGAGCAAAGAGCAATAATAAATAACAATTAGCATGAAGACAAAGTGGTTGTACTTAGTAATACATCCCCACTATACCTATACACAAGGTATCATGAGGGAAAAAATAAAAAACCTGTCATAAGACACCGGAGGAAGATTATGACAAATTAAGTCAAATAATAAAGACAAGATTATGACAAATTAAGTCAAATAATAAAGAGAAAATCTTATAAGTAAACAAATAAACTGAACTATAGTCTAACCGACACTAAGGTAGATATACTATAGTTAAACAAGTACAAGCTAAATTCAGAGATACAGTAATGAGTCCTGAAAAATAAATTTTTTTTAATGATCCTGAAACAAAAACTCACTGTTTACTCATTAAAAGAAATAAGCTGGATGAGTGCCCAAGGACACACTTGAGGGCTACATCGATGCAGCGGGTTTGATAACACTACCCGCGGCCACCACTAAATGACGTATCTCTTCCAATTGTTTCAGATAATGCCTGAAGAACACCCTGGTGGACTTCCAACCTGTATATGCCTGTAAACCCTCAAGGGACATGACCGAAAAAAATTAATCGAAGAAGCCACTTTCCTAGGGTCATAACCCAACGGCATACTAGCCGGGTCCGCTCTTCTTATAAAATAAGTAATCTTTTCTCTCACTTGTTTCAAAGACAAATCTGATCCTACCGTTTCACCCTTAAATAACTGACCATCTTTAAAATGCGCTGTTCTTAATAGATACGCTTTTAAACACTGCACTGGGCACATGGTATAAATTAACTTCACCATTATCCACAAATTCAATGTGACCCTCGTCTCTAGAGAGAGCCACAATCTCACTAACACAAGCACCAGAAGCCATTGCAATTAGAAAAATGACAAACTTATAACAGTTTGTATTTTTCCTAACATACAAACACGAATTCTTTACTATAGGAGATATTCTAACGCGAGCTAGAAAATACGGCAGACAAGGTCGTTAACGACCGGACAGGTAATTACCCACCAGTCAGTGGTGGGGGACCGCCGGTCGGTAGCTGCTGTTTACCTTCAATCGGATTCTAGTTAGGACTATGGAGGGAAGATTTGAGTAAAGAAGGGTTTGTATGTTAGGAAAAATACAAACTCTGTTATAAGTTTGTCATTTGTTCCTACACTAAATACAAACCCTCATTCTTTACTATAGGAGACTTAGTCTTGAGGCCAGGGTGGCTAAGGAGTTCCCTAACTTTAGGGAAGATAGTCCTCATACTAGACTCTTTTGAAGCCACAATCTTCCGTTATCTTCTTTCTTTGTATATCCCCAGAAGGTTTGCAA
Organism: Palaemon carinicauda; assembly: GCF_036898095.1. Taxonomy (NCBI): domain Eukaryota; kingdom Metazoa; phylum Arthropoda; class Malacostraca; order Decapoda; family Palaemonidae; genus Palaemon; species Palaemon carinicauda. The sequence goes on from NC_090726.1 coordinate 2,492,915, forward strand.
CTTCATGGAAACAAATGTTTCAGGATGAAGTGGGTCAGGAACATTCGACTAGGACCCCTTCAAACTTAGGATTCCCCCGACCTTGCCAAGGGGAAACCTCGTGACCACGAGTATAACTTATACTCTGTGAGAGGAATCAGATGAGTATTGTACCTTTTTTTCCATTGCCGAGTCCAGCTGAAACTGGATACAGGCTGGGATCCCCAGATGTGGGGGAGAAGGAGACGAAGAAGATCGAAGGATGTCCCTCTTAAAAGCTAGTGTAACCCAGAATCCTCAACCAATGGTTACTGTCCCCGAAAGGGCGTAAGGTAGTAACAGCATCTGTTGACCTGTCACAATAGGCCCTATAAAACGGGTGTGTAGAGACCTATGTGTCACGTCGCTCAAATAGTGAGCAGTGAATGTAGATTGGCGTTTCCAGACCCCAACACTTAAGACTTGGGAGACTGAGAAAAATCTCTTAAACGCCAGAGAGGCAGCCACTCCCCAAACTTGACGGGCTCTGGGTTGTGCTGCCTCTGGGTCTCAGTGAAAAGACCTCGCAATAACTTTCTTAAGTCAGAAAGAGATGGTGTTGCGAGAGATTCTCTTGTTTACCCTGTTGGAACAAGGAAGAGATGACGGAGACGTGGTCTGAAAAGTCTGGTGCGCCTCAGATGTTTTTTTTTTTTTTGGCGCCCAGACTAGGCATAGTAACGACTGGACTGCATCCTGTGTTACCTATTGAGAGTGGATATTCTCCAAATCTCTCATCGGTAGATGAAGGATTATGAGTCTAGCCACCAAGCCCGGTACGAAGTTGCGAGACACTTCCCCCCCCCCCATCTCTTAGAATGGGTGGCGTAAGAGACCATGTAGTTCACTGACCCTTTTAGTGGAGGACAGAGGTATGAGGAAGATGGTCTTAAGGTTCAGAGAGCAGTCTGAGGCCCTTAAGGGCACATAGGGCAGACCCTTCAGTGAACGTAAGACACGTCTCAAGGAGATGGTCTAATCTCAAGTGGGGGCAAGATCACTCCAACACCCAAACAACCAAGGTGATGTCTTCTGAGGCAGAGAGGTCAACCCCTTCTCCATCTACAGCTGAGGCTCAAGGCTGCGCAATAGCCCTTAATCGCCGAGACTGAGAGAAGCTTTCCTCACTGAGGAACAAAAGGAAGTTTGGGAACTACTGATCCTTCCTTTTGCGGATCCAATTGCTTCACATAGTCACTGTTGTAGCGGCTAAGAAATCCATTGTCTTAGCCCCAGCAGTTAGGACTTCTTGTAGGGTCTGCCTAGAGTTTGGTTTGACAAGTCCTCGTGGCTCGCAAGGTAGCCGACTGTATCAGACCACGTGTAAACCAGAAGGGACATTGAAGTCGCTTCCCTTGCCAAGGCTTCTGTGACTGAGAAGAGCCTGGAAGAGTTGAGTGTGTCTTCGAGGATTAGCTTGGTGTGAGCCTTGCCGTGAAGGGATCTAAGATCAGAGGAGAAGGTTGACGTCTCTGAACTCGGAGAACAGACCAGGTTTAAAGGTCGCTCAAGAAAGGCAGAGACGAGGGACAGTGACATTGCACTAGCCGTTAGGACAATGTCCTAGAGACTGACCATATATGGTCAACGACCAGCCTCCTCTCCATCCCAGTTAGGACCAGGGAAGGCCAGGCAGTGGCTGCTGAAGACTCAGCAGAAAGAACTATAGGCTCCCCCCAACCTTAGCTTACAAGGATGGTAAGGTTGTTGGCACTGAAGGCTCTAACGAGTCTGGGCGGGACTCAAACCCCAGACTGTCAATTCATAGCCTGTCTAAGGCTGGAGAGTCAACGGGTCGAGGAGACAGATGTAAATCGCCGGGGGATGAGATGTAAATCGCCGGGGGATGAGATATAACACAGTTCTTAGAGTCCTTAAATAGGAGGATTCTAAGTCCCTCGACGGCAACACTCGCGAGGAATCCTCAGGCTGTGATAATTCCTCACGTGTTATTACAGGAAAAAGTGGAGACGCGAGTAGCAGACAAACCTTATATCTTACCCCTCGTATCTCCTCTATCGAAAGGGGAAGAATGGTAGAAGTTGGAGTGTCTGGAGGTAATGGCGAAGACCGTTGACGAGAATCGAAAGGCTCTGTCATAAGAGTAAACTCTTAATGATGATGATCGCGTGCATAGTGCTAATTGCGCCAGTGCACGGACACCTGTGCTAATTGTTAACAGAGCCCGACTACTCGCATAACAAACTCGAAGGTTCTAAGTCGTGTGAACTCGAAAGTCCAACGCGACAGAGGCCCGAAGGACTCCTAAGGTCACGAGAACCCGTAGGATAAACATGACGAAAGTTTAAAGGCTCCCGATCACGCCCGGCGAAAGGGTGATCGTCACGAGACCCCGAGGGGTCAACGTGAGGGGAACCAGTAGGATCAAAAAGATGTGTCCTACCAGCACGAGGGGGAGAACGTCAGGGATGAAAGTAGGGTAGATTTGTTCTCACGAAGGAGAATGTCACTTAATACAAGGCTCTCGCTCCGCCCTTGGAGGAGAACCAAAAGGCGTAAGAGGGAGGAGCGTAGATCAGTAAACTCCTACAAGTTTCTCTCGTGAAGGTAGGAAGGTTCTCCCTAAGGAGATCACCTAAAACAAGCTTTCTCCTTGCCCTATGGGGAAGAGCGTAGGCGTATTAACCTTTCACTCTCAACGAGGGAAAAGTTTTCCCAAAGGAAGGATTGCCAAAGGCAAGATTTCTCCCCTCTCTATGGGGAAAAGCGTAGGTTTAATAATTTCTCTCTCGCGAACGAGGGAGAAATCCTCCCGAAGGAGGACATCGCCTAAGCCAAACTTTCTCCCAGAACTATGGGAAAAAAGCATAGGCGTAATAATCTCTCTCTCGCAGACGAGAGAAGTTCTCCCGAAGGAAGTTGTCGCTTAAGACAAGTTTTCTCCTAGTTCTAGGGAAAAAACGTAGGCGTAAAAATCTCCCTCTCGAGTAAAAAAAAACTCCCTCTCGTGAACGAGAAAGGAGTCCTCTCGAAGGGGGGCTTGGCCTAAGACAAGCTTTCTCCCAATTCATGGGGAAAAAAGCATAGGCCTATTAACCTTTCTCTCTCAACGAGGGAAAAGTTTTCCCGAAGGAAGGATTGCCAAAGGCAAGATTTTTCCCCTCTCTATGGGGAAAAGCGTAGGTTTAATAATTTCTCTCTCGCGAACGAGGGAGAAATCTTCCCGAAGGAGGACATCGCCTAAAGCAAACTTTCTCCCAGAACTATGGGAAAAAAGCATAGGCGTAATAATCTCTCTCTCGCGGACGAGAGAGAAGTTCTCCCGAAGGAAGTTGTCGCTTAAGACAAGTTTTCTCTTAGTTCTAGGGAAAAAACGTAGGCGTAAAAATCTCCCTCTCGAGTAAAAAAAAAACTCCCTCTCGTGAACGAGAAAGGAGTCCTCTCGAAGGGGGACTTGGCCTAAGACAAGCTTTCTCCCAATTCATGGGGAAAAAAGCATAGGCTTAATAATCTCTCTCGCGAACGAGAGAGAAGTTCTCCCGAAGGAGAACATTGCCTAAGACAAGCTTTCCCCTGGTTCTATGGGAAAAAAGCGAAGGCGTAATAATCTCACTCTCGCGAACGAGAGAGAAGTTCTCCCGAAGGAGAACATTGCCTAAGACAAGTTTTCCCCCAGATCTATGGGAAAAAAGCGAAGGCGTAACAATCTCTCTCTCGCGAGTGAGAGAGAAGATCTTCTGAAGAAGGGCATCGCCTAAGGCAAGTTTTCTCCCAGATTTAAGGAAAAAACGTAGGCGAAAAAAACTCCTCTCGTGAACGAGAGAGAAGTCCTCCCGAAGAAGGACATCGTCTGAGCCCAGCATACTCCCAGGGAGAAGTTCCCCCCGAAGGAGGCACAAGCCGTAGACTTGCTTTTCCCCAGCTCCAGGGGAGAAAGCATAGTCTTCGGAGACGAGATAGCAGAGGCAAAACTCATTGAGCTGTTCGCAACTCCTTACGAAGGAGGGAAGGTTGCTGACTGTCTGAAGTGGGGAAGCTTTCCCTCGGAAGGGTAATGGATCTTTCACACAGTCCAATTCCGAGGAAGGTTATCACTCCCTCGTAAGGGAAGGATCTCTAATCCCTGGAGGCAAACCTCATGTCAGCAATCTGAGTTTCCCAGTAAGTTGATCAAGTTGCAGGTTGACAACGAGTGTTACCTCGTAACATGGGCAGCTCATGAGCTGCCACATTCTACGTTGCTGCTATCTGGGTGTCTTCTTTTAGCCTCTCTAATATGTTTCCTTTTCCCTTCTACTCTCAACCGAAGAGAAGAAGGGACGAACCCCTGCATCTTCTTTCGAGGTTTCCGAGAGACTCTAAATCATTAACTCAACAGGGAACAAAGGAATTAGGGAGGTTGTCCTGTCTGAAACACAGCAGCGAGGGATTGACCCCGCGAGTGTATGATCGGAGATTTACGTCTGTAGCGCTAATTGCGTGCGAACACCGGCGTAACTGGGGTCTGAAGACTGCCATAAGAGCAAAAAACTCCTGATCGTTATTGGCGTAGTGTTGGATGGGCGTACGCGAACACTACGCGTGACAAGAGTCCGAAGACTCTCTGACATAAGAGTAATACTCTTGATGACCTTTGTCACGAGAACCCGAAGGTTCAGCGTGATCGTGCGTGCCCCTAGAGGTTGTGTTGCGAGAACCCGAAGGGCTAGAGCAACGGGAAAACGGAAGTCTCCCTTGTCACGAGACACCGAAGTGTCAGTGAGACTAAAAGCACGAAAACCCATGGTTTCAGCAACTAGCTGTGAACAAATGAAGGGATAGTGCACCGGGAAACCGAGGTTTCCTTGTTACGAGACCCCAAAGGGTCAGAGATCGCTAATTCAAAGGCGAAAGCGATCTCTCTGGAGATAGAAAGAAAAGCAAAGGAGAAGCGCTCTATCTGACTTTTTCTCGAGCAGACGGAGACCCTCAAATAATATGCGAAGAAGAGGGTTCGAGGTTAGGACATGCTTTGCCCTTGACCTTTCTCCTGTTTTCTTAGACGATCCCTCGCACGACGACGACCCCGTGTCAGAACGATGACAAGAGGGATCGTTCTTCTCAGGTTTGTGGCACGAGTGTATATAATCTCGAGGCAGGAAGTCTCGGTGAGAGACAGAAGGCGAGAAAGAGCGACAATGATAATGTCTCTCCCTATTTCGCCTGTCTCTTCGGTGAGAATATCTAGGTGAAGGCGTAACTCTCACGTCTGTGCTAACCATAGGGAGCGCGCGCGAGCGCAGGATAAAATTCCCCATAGTGGAATCAAATGGACGCGCGGGCGTGCGCGCATTTCCTTGCGGATGCGGGAGAAGGCTGGTGCGCCGGTAAGTGCTGGCGCGTTGATAAGCGTTGGCGTGTTGCAAAGCGCTAGCGCGTTGGTAAGCACTGGCGCGCAGGAGTTTGTGCGCAGGTGGAGCTATACTCTTGTTTGAGCGTATGTGCATGTTGGCGCATACGCTCTTGATGCCCTATGTTAGGGTAAGAAGGAAGAGCTCTTAAGTTTGTGACAAGAGTGCTTAGACTAACGGCGAGACATCTCGTGAAGAGACAGAAGGCGAGGATGAGCAGGAACGATTATGTCTCCTCCTATGTCGCCTGTGATTTCGGAGAGAACCACTGAGCACAGGGGTGCGATGTCTCATTTTCCTCTTCTCTATCTCTCCCTCCTAGCCTCCGAAGAGGGGAGGACAATGAAGTGGAGGAGGAGGAGGAGAACGTAATGTGAAGACCTCTTCTACATACTTGGCAGGGGAACCCATCCTCCGCAGGGTAGCAGAACACCCATGACCTCCGTAACGGGGCATAGGTAAAAAGGATCCACATCCAGCGGTGACATAAAGGCGTCGTGAACACTTCCTCAAATAGAGGATATCATCTACAAAAAAAAGTTTAAAATGGATTAATCAAAGCTCAAAAAAAAAAAGAAAGGATAGTCTGCCAGCAAATAAAGCAGGAGCAGAGGTGTTACCACTGCGACGGCTAGAATTCGATTTGAAGGTAAACAGCAGCTACCGACCGGTGGTCCCCCACCACTGACAGATGGGTAATTACCTGTCCGGTCGTTAACGACCTTGTTAAGGTTTTTCTGCCGTATTTTCCAGCTCGCGCTAGAATATCTCCTATAGTAAAGAATGAGGGTTTGTATTTAGTGTAGGAACAAATAACTTTTTGAGTCATCACAAATAGAAGCAGTTTGATTGTCAATTTCCAAAGCAAATTGTAACACACTGTCCAAAGACCAGGAGATAGGTTTCAGCGGAGCCGACGGCCGCACCCTTGCACAAGCTTGCGGAATCTTATTGAAGAGATCTGAGTTGAAATCGATATCGAATGCGTATAGCATAGGTCTAGCAAGGGCTGGCTTGTACGACGAAATCGTGGAGGAAGCTAGACCTTGCGCGTGTAAATGAATAAAAAAAAAAAAAATCCATGATAATTGAATCTGGATTCTTGTCCTTAACGTATTTGACCCATTTCTTACATCACACTTCATACCGGGTCAAGGTAGTGGAAGTCATAATTTTCTGCAAACTCCAACTTGTCACGTTGAATTTGAAATCTCTTTTCCAGAGCTAAGGCCAAAAAATCCTGAGATTAAGGTTGTTCGTTCTCCATGATGAAGCGAAGACAATCTTCCGCTGTACCTCCTGGAACAAAATTGGGTTGGGCAATGGCACCATCTTGGGGTTCATTTCTGTCACCATGGGCCGCTGTCCCGTTGAACAATCAAAGCTTGTCCAGAAACTTCATGAGAAGATTGAAGGGTAGAAACAGGTAAATCCTCTACCACCAATTCCAATCCAGGGTCATTGAATCCATGCTCACTGCTGCTAGATCCATATTTGGTGCTACATAGCAGGGAAGTTTCTTAATGAGGCTCGTCGCAAACAGATCCACTTAAAGTTAAGGACTTGATCCTGCATGAAAGAGAATGATTTTCCATCTAGAGACCATTCCGTCTCTAGAAGTTGTGTCCGAGATAGGGAGTCCACCATCATATTTCTTACTCCGTGAAGGTGGGATGCTGACAGATGCCACCCTTTCTTCTGAGCCAACATAAAGATAGCTAACATTACATGATTTATTTGAGGAGACCTTGACCCTTTATTACTTTGCTGTCGAGAACTAAACGAATGTGAATGATGTTCTTCTTCAAGTGTAACTTTTTGAGGGACAAGAAGACTGCCATAGCCTCCAGAATATTTATGTGGAATTGTTGAAATTTCTGGAACCAACCGCCTTGCACTTTCTTGAGTGGGGTATGACCCCCCAACCGTCCAATGAGGCGTCCGTATGAAGAATCACTACCGGAGGAGGAAAGCATAACGGTATTGTCTTTGACAGAATTTTGGCAGTGGACCACGGTAGAAGTTGTCTTCGGAGTAACACCAGGGTCTTCTGATGGTCGCGAAGAGCTTTGGAGGTTCTCCGTTTCCAAACTTTGCTTGCATCTTTGAGCCGTACTCTGAGGACAGGGTTCGCTACTGAGGCGAATTGCAAAGATCCTAGAATCATTTCCTGGCATCACCTGGTGGTCATTCCTGACTTGATCAGAGACCGGACCGACATCACTATTTCTTTCCTCCTGGAGGAAGGTATAGACAGGGAATGAGACTGTAGATTCCAATGAATCCCCAGCCACTGGAAAACTTGAGCTGGGACCAGTCTTGACTTTTTAAGTTGATCTGAAATCCTAGGGACTGCAGAAACTTGACAACTTGAGAGGTTGCTTCCAAGCACTCCAGTGCCGAAGGAGTCCTCACTAGCCAGTCGTCCAGGTACGCCACTTCTTGAAGGCCTTTTTCCCGAAGTTGTTGAACGACTGCGTCGATAACCTTCGTGAAAATTCTCGGAGCTATGTTGAGCCCAAATGGCATAGCTCTGAATACATAAGCCTTTCGCTCCAGGCTGATACCAAGGTAAGGGGAGAAGCGTCGACCTATCGGAAGATGTCAATAAGCGTCATAAAATCTATAGAGATGGTGTAAGCCTCCAGGGGTAATAAAGTCCGTATCTGCGAAATAGTTAGCATTCGGAACTTGTGACACTGAACAAACAGGTTTAGACGGGACAAGTCGAAAATAGCTCAAGGTATAATCGAATCTTTCTTTGGCATGCAAAATAGACGACCTTGAAATCTCATAGATCTCGTGCAACGGATAACTCTTTTCTTCAGAAAGTCTTGCACATGTTGTTCCAGATGAGGTGTTGACTTCTGGAAAAATCTCCTCAGCTTTGGTGGCTGTTTCTTCCACTTCCAACCCAAGCCGTTGGAAATGACGCTCTGTGCCCAAGGACTGAATGCCCACCGGTCCTTGAATAAATTCAGCCGTCCCTCTACCGGAATATCCTCATTGTTTAAACTGAGGATGTGCACCCCTTCCTCCTCTGCCGCCTCGATGTTCACGACTTCTGGATCTGCCTCCCCGGTCTGAGTGGCCTCTACCATCTCTTTCTCTCTTTTGGGGTCGAAAGGACGGTGACCCCTGCTCATACACTGGATTGAAAGCCGGGGACTAAGAAGTCACAGGATGAAGAACGGCAAAAATGTTCTGAGGGAAGTTAGCGGGGGAAGGAGCAAACGACCTCCTGAGATAGGTTGGATTGCGGGACCTCTTAGGCTGAGGTCCTACCCCAGGAGTGAATTTCCTCTTTAGAGAGAGCCCCCACTTCTGGAACCGGCTCTTGTTCTCGGCTGCAGCTTTATTTAAAAACTCCTGTTCTAGTTTCTGGGGAAACAGGTCCTTTCCCCATATGCAAGAATCGATGAGACGTTTTGGCTCATGTCGTATAGTGGTTGAAGCGAAAACATGTTCTCTACAGACTCTACGAGCCTGAAAAAAAGCAGAGAGATCCTTCATAAATGTAGCCAGATGAGTTTTAGCATACAGGGAAAAGACTGGGGCATCAGTAAAATTCCCAATCATCATTTCCATGAAGTACTGGAGAGACATCAAGGCTGATAGTCCCTCCCTAGCCTCCAATTCAGCTTTAAGGAGGTGTTCAGGAATCCTGGGCAATTTCTCAATGAATTGACGACTGGCTACATCCTTATCCAGTTTACCTTCTGAAAAAGCAAACTGGACATCCATCCAATGGTCAGCATCATGTGGAGGAACGAGTGACACAGACTTCACTCTTCCAACGCCGGGATAGATTTACCTTCCCGAATGGCCTCTTCGACAGCTACGAAACCCTTCGAAGCAAAAGGGAAGACCATTGTATCTGGAGCTACAAAGGAGGCCAACCTTTTACCAAAAGCACATAGCTGTGTGTTAATACAACCTGCTGTCTTCATTTCCTTCATGGATAGGTGCTGGGCTCTTGTGTGTTCCATAAAGATCATTTCTTTAGGGATAATGTCATCCCTCAATGGAACTCCAGCTAACACATAGCAAAAGGGATAGGCCTTAATATCTGGATAAAATTCCAGATCGGCTATCAGCCTGGAGCATAACCCTTCGCCAATGTGGAGGATACCCTCAGAAAGAACCACGTGACCCGCATACCTCCACGGATTCGGCTGCGTACAGTAAGGTAGCTGAGATGGCAAGACTTTAACCTTACCCGGGTCTTCCTGAGACTTCAAAGCCTGTATCTCCTCACGCAAGGCTTTGAACATCATCCGATGATATTGTGGGGTCCCTCCCCATGAAAGCTTTCATGTTAGCTAAGAGGGATGAGTCCTCCAAAGTGCTTGGGAATTTAAGGGGTTTGGGTTCCACAGGCTCCACGGGAGATGAAGCAGGAAAAAAGGAAAAATAGCAGGCGCCGCTCACGTCACTGAAGATGTTGTCGTTGCCGTAGAAAGGGAGGCCACTGTCGTAGTAGTAGTTGAAATGGCGGAAACAACAGACGCTACACTATCATCACCCAACTCAGGCAGGTAAGAATCATCCAACGGAGGTAGAGGTTCATCATTCGACTCCACAGTAGACAGCAGAGCCGATTCTCTTCCCGGAGAAAGAGAGAGGAAACCATGGACATGTCTTCAAGATTCGCGCTCATAGCACTTAAAGCCTCATCCACATGTAAATGGACAGTCGGGATGGGCTTACGCTGGAAATAGCCCAAAACCAAGTCTGGTGCCGCCTTAGGGAAGAGGGTATCCTTCCACTTTGTAGATGGAAGGTAAGGAGCCTTTGGATCAGCATTCTTCTTGAATCCCATGACCCAGGTATGAAGGGAAATCTGGAAGAACATCTGGTCATCTTCGGAAATATCTTTCGATATCCACCCCGAATGATGCATGTCCTTACATACACTGCGATCTTGAGGATCCCAATAAGAGACTGGACCCTTCATCCTCCGACACTTGGCATGGGCCCTACAAGTATCATAACTGCAAGGGTGCCTCACAGTCTTGGCACAAATCTGCACTCTGCAGTGCATCTCCTTCGTAGACACCGCCTGTAATGAGAAAAAGAAAAGATATGAGTACAAGTGTCTCTAGCAGTCACCAAAGGCTTCAAAGAATGGATTAGTAACCTTCTATGATGACAAATAAGGGAATAGTAATCCCCAAATTGTGTGTAATTGCAATTGGTGAGAAAGTAGGAGATAAAGAACAAAATATCCAAACTCCTATTATGGGCGCTAGATTGGAAATAATAGCCTTTAAAAAGTAATTGCTACGAGTAACATAGATGTTTTATGTTTGGGGGGGAGGGGAGTATGCTCATAAAAGAACCATAGCTCCTATATCTCCACAGAGAAAAAGCTAATCAGAAGGCACCAAAGCCGGTAACCAAATAGGATACAATATCGACGCATCGATAACTGAGCAAATGTCTGTAGCAGCAAAAGACTAAAATTTGAATCGATAATTTTACGAGAAAGACCCCAACAGAGGGATCTAACCTGTAAAGTTATCAATCAAAAATCCAATCCACACCCTCAAAGGGAAATGAATAAATTGATAGAAACACATAACCATATGTAGTGGTAATCTCTAACCCGAGACATGAAAAACCTTTCGTAAAAGAGACATCCATGGCCAGCATACATAAAGAAGCCTCAAAAGTAGTAGAAATAATGCCTTTATTGTAATCTGTAATTGTATTCATCAACAGATAGTAGAGAACCCACCTTATAGTAGATACCGCATATACTTCTCCACAAGTTCAGTTCTTCTCAGTCTGTAGGGTCTCTATCGGGGAGGAAGGGTAAGTATATTCAAAAATCTATTTTAAATTGAAAATATCATTTTTAAATATTAAACTTAGCCGGTGAATATATATATAGCTGATTCACACCCATGGTGGTGGGTAGAGACCAGTATTAAAACAATAAAGGCGTATATGCTCAAGAGTTTTTGACAAATATTCAAAAAACAAACTTAAGTATAGGTACCTGATAAGGAAGCTGACTCTGATGATTACTGTGCCTCATTAGTCCGCTATCCTCACGAAGCCCAGCGATCCTCTCAGGATGCTGAAAGACTCCCAGGAGCTGTTATAATCAGGGTGAACACCCCTACAACAGGACCTCATCAATACCCTTAATCTGGGCGCTCTCAAGAAACAATATTTTGACCACCCGCCAAATCAAAAATTGCGAAAGACTTCTTAGTCTCCCGTACAACCCAAAACAAGATTAAAAATTTCAAGAGAAGATTTAAAGGATATTGGGATTAAGGGAATGTAGTGGTAGAACCTTCACCCACTACTGCACTCGCTGCTACGAATGGTCCCAACGTGTAGCAGTCCTCATAAAGAGTCTGGACATCTTTCAAGTAATATGAAGTGAACACCGACTTGCTTCGCTCTAACTTCATGAGCCTTAACTTTAAGCAAATTACGATCCTTCTCACTTAAATGAGAGTGTGCCTCTCTAATCAATAGTCTAATAAAATAAGACAACGCATTCTTCGACATAGGCAAAGAGGGCTTTTTAACGGAGCACCATAAAGCCTCTGAAAAACCTCGCAGCGGTTTAGTTCTAGATAAATAAAATTTAAGAGCTCTAACGGGGCACAGCACTCTTTCAACTTCATTCCCAACAATCTCAGATAGACTGGGAAGTTCAAACAATTTAGGCCATGGACGAGACGGAAGTTCATTTTTGGCCAAAAAACCAAGCTGAAGAGAGCATACTGCTTCATTAGCGGAGAAGCCGATATTCTTGCAAAAAGCATGTATCTCACTAACCCTTTTCGCAGAAGCCAAGCTCACCAAGAAAAGTGTCTTGAGGGTAAGATCCTTCAGGGAGGCCGAATTTAACGGTTCAAACCTGTCTGACATAAGGAACTGCAGGACCACGTCCAAGTTCCAAGCAGGAGTAGAAATATGACGCTCCTTGGAAGTCTCGAAAGACTTAAGAAGGTCTTGAAGATCTTTGTTATTAGATAGATCCAAATTTCTATGCCTGAAAACAGAAGCTAACATGCTTCTGTAGCCTTTAATGGTAGATGCAGAAAGGGAGCGACCATTTCTCAGATAAAGCAGAAAATCTGCAATCTGCGCTACAGAGGTACTGGAAGAGGAAATAGAGGACTTGCACCAGTCTCTAAATACCTCCCATTTAGATTGATAAATCTTGATGGTAGAGGATCTTCTAGCCCTCGCGATCGATCTAGCTGCCTCCTTCGAAAACCCTCGAGCTCTAGAGAGTCTTTCGATAGTCTGAAGGCAGTTACACGAAGCGCGGGGAGGCTTTGATGAAATCTCTTTACGTGAGGCTGACGCAGGAGATCCATCCGCAACGGTAGACTTCTTGGAATGTCTACTAGCCATAGAAGTACCTCTGTGAACCACTCTCTCGTGGGCCAGAGGGGAGCAACCAACGTGAACCTGGTCCCTTCGTGAGAGGCGAACTTCTGAAGCACCTTGTTTAGGATCTTGAACGGTGGAAAGGCATAGATGTTTAGGTGAGACCAGTCCAGAAGGAAAGCGTCTATGTGGGCTGCCTCTGGATCTGGAACAGGAGAGCAATAAGTCGAGAGCCTCTTTGTCAAAGAGGTCGCAAAAAGATCGATGGTGGGTCGACCCCATGTCATCCATAGTCTCTCGCACACATCCTTGTGCAGCGTCCACTCCGTAGGAATCACCTGTCCTCTTCGGCTGAGACAGTCCGCTAAGACATTCAACTCCCCTTGGATGAATCTCGTCAAAAGAGAGATGTTTCGAGCTTTTGACCAAGTGAGAAGGTCCCTTGCGATGACGAAAAGGGAGTGGGAGTGAGTGCCTCCTTGCTTCGAGATGTATGCCAAGGCCGTGGTATTGTCTGCATTCACCTCCACTACTTTGTTTCAGACCAGACTCTCGAAACTCCTTAACGCTAGATGGACTGCTAAAAGCTCTTTTCAGTTTATGTGAAGACTCTTCTGGTCTGCGGACCAAAGACCCGAGCACTCCAGATTGTCCAGTGTCGCTCCCCAACCCAAATCCGATGCGTCTGAAAACAACACATGGTTTGGGTTCTTGATTGCAAGAGAAAGACCTTCCCGAAGTCTTATGTTGCTGTCCCACCAAGCTAGACAGGTCTTGACTGAATCGGAGATTGGAATCGAGATCATCTCTAAGCCCTTCTCCTTGTTCCAATGGTGGTTTAGGTGAAACTGGAGAGGGCACAGGTTGAGTCTCCCTAGAGAGATAAACTGCTCCAGCGACGAAAGAGTCCTTAGGAGACTCATCCAAACTCTCACAGAGCAACTGCTTTTCTCTTGCACAAGACGGACTTTGAGCAAAGCCTGCTCCATCCTGGTGGAAGACGGAAAAGCCCGAAAAACTCGACTCTGTATCTCCATCCCCATATAAAGAATGGTCTGGGATGGAGTCAGTTGCGACTTCTCCATGTTCACTAGGAGACCTAACTCTTTGGCCAGGTCCAAAGTCCATTTGAGGTCCTCCAGACAGCGATGAAGGGACGACGCCCTGAGTAACCAGTCGTCCAAATAAAGGGAGGCTCTGATCCCCGACAAATGTAGAAACTTCGCTACATTACGCATGAGCCTTGTAAAAACAAGAGGAGCAGGGCTGAGGCCGAAGCACAGTGCTCGGAATTGATACACCACCTTCCTGTACACAAACCTCAGATAATGTTGAGAGTTTGGATGTATCGGAATGTGGAAGTACGCATCCTGCAGGTCGAGAGAGACCATCCAGTGGGGGCGGATTTGGTGGTCTCCATCGTGAATTTTGTTTTTACAACAAACACGTTGAGAGCACTTACATCCAGCACTGGCCTCCAACCTCCTGTGTTCTTCGGAACCAGGAAGAGACGGTTGTAAAAACCTGGGGATTGAAGGTCTGAGACTTTCACCACCGCCCCCTTTTCCAACAACAGAGAAACTTGATGATGCAACGCCTGTCTCTTTGTCTCCTCTCGATACCTGGGAGAGAGGTCTATCGGAAATTTCACTAGCGGAGGTCTTCGTACAAAAGGAATTTTGTAACCCTCCTTCAGCAACAAAACAGACTCCCGGTCTGCACCCCTCTTCTCCCAGGCCTGCCAGAAGTTGGTCAATCTGGCACCTACCGCTGTCTGAGGACGTGGGTAGTCAGACTCTGCCACGTGAGGATTTGGATCCTCGCTTCTTACCTCGTTTACTATCGGAACAAGAGCTTCCCCTACTGGGGGCTCTGCCACGAAAAAGCGGGATAAATCTTGCCGCTGGCGTGTCAAACTTGGGTCTGCTGACATGAGAAGAAGGCAAAACTTTACGAGCAGTCTTGGCCACTAAATCGTGCGTGTACTTCTGAACAAGAGATGCCGCGATATCTTTAATAAGATGTTGAGGTAACAAAGTAGAAGATAAGGGAGCAAAAAGAAGTTCTGACCTCTGACAGGGAGTAACCCCTGCAGAAAGAAAAGAACACAGAGCTTCTCTTTTCTTAAGAACTCCTGCTGTGAACGTAGCCGCCAGTTCATTAGAGCCATCCCTTATTGCCTTGTCCATGCAAGACATTATCTGAATAGAGACATCATTGTCCGATGAAGAGACCTTCTTACTTAAGGCTCTCAGGGACCAATCCAAAAAATTGAAAACCTCGAAGGCACGGAAAATTCCTTTAAGGAGATGATCCAGATCTGTGGAGGACCAGCAAACCTTCGAGCGTCTCATGGCTAGACGACGAGGAGAGTCTACAAGGCTTGAGAAGTCTCCCTGGACAGAGGCAGGAACTCCCAAGCCGAGAACTTCTCCCGTGTCATACCAGACGGTCGCACGAGAAGCCAATTTGAAAGGGGGGAAAGGCAAAAGAAGACTTCTCTAAACCTCTCCTGGTTACTAACCAGTCTCCCAACAAACGCAAAGCTCTCTTAGAAGAGCGAGAGAGAACCAACTTCGTAAACGACGGAGTCGATGAAGTCATGCCTAAAGTAAATTCAGACGGCGGCGAACGTGGAGCCGCAGAAACAAAATGATCGGGAAAAACATCCCTAAAGATAAGCATAATCTTTTTAAAGTCAAGGGATTGTTGGACAACCCTAGGCTCCCCCCCATCTGAATGGATCCCCAAAGGCACATTAGCAGGAAGGGGATCATCAACTTCCTCATCCGAAGGAACATCATCCGACAAAGGTAAAGTCTTGCGACACGGGGAAAA
This sequence comes from Palaemon carinicauda, assembly GCF_036898095.1. NCBI lineage: Eukaryota > Metazoa > Arthropoda > Malacostraca > Decapoda > Palaemonidae > Palaemon > Palaemon carinicauda. The sequence goes on from NC_090726.1 coordinate 2,508,484, forward strand.
CCCCTGCATGCCAAGGTGGCAAAGCTTGACAGGTTACATCAATATGCAAAGGAGCCACAGCAAAAGTCGAGGGGACGACGTCACGTCGAGACTGCAAAGACTGAAGGTCTTGAGGTTGAGAGTCAAAACGAGACTGCGGCGACTGACGGTCGACATCACATCGGGACAACGGAGTCGGACGATGAACGTCACGTCGGGACTGCGGCGACTGCAGCTCAAAGTCACGCTGTGACTGCGGAAACTGAAGTTCAACGTCACGTGACTGACGCGACTGACGAGGAACACTATCAGAATCATGTTTAACCGTACCGCTGACATTAGTGATAACGTAAGAACGACGAGACAAATCTCGCTTGGAGGTTGAAGACCTGAATCACGCTTGCCGGAATGACGAACCGCAAGCAAAGGTTCCTTACGAACCTGGACATGATCGTAAACTTCCATTAAGGATGAAAGTTTTAACTGCATGTCTTGTAAGACACTCAACTTAGGGTCAACAGGACTCGAAACGGACCGTGACGTCGGCAACGTCTGCGCATGCAAGTCATCGCACCGAACGGGACCCTCGAACTCAACGTCACGTTTGCGCTTAACAGGAGAACAATCATCCGATGACTGAATACGGTCGGAGCTGTCCCAATGACTACAGCCAGTACGCTGGACCTGTCCTGAAGGGACTGACTTGCGCTTCAAAGGTCTAAAAACCTTACGCCAAGGTTTCTTAAGAGACGAATCATCGGAAGACGAGGAGAACTTCGTCTCTCCTGTCTTATGGTAAGGACGTGCTTGAAGAGCAACGTCTGATACCTTTGAGGGAACGTCTGTACGTTGGTTTACACCTCTCACTCCCTTAGATCCTACGACATTCCTTCTCCCTGGGGTTTGGGAGCTTGAAAGAGGTCTCGGACTAGGCAAGCGACAAGCACGAACAGACAAACCCTCCGGCAAAACACTAAACACATTTGTTGCACTATTCACTTTATCACTTTGACCCTTTAAAATTTTAACGTCAGCCATAAGCTGATTTCTGTCCGAGGCCAACGATTCGACCTTCTCACCCAACGCTTGATTGGCCAATAACATATCACGCATAGAAGGTTCATTAGTGCCAATAGGGGGTTCTGAAACTACCACTACAGGAGAAGGATTAGGTTCAGGGGCATGGAAAGAGGAAAATTCTAGAGATCTAGAAGAGCTTCTTCTCACCCTATCTCTTTCGAGTTTCCGAGTATATTTATCATACTCCAACCACTCGAATTCAGATAAAACAATACATTCCTCACATCGATCCCGTAATTGACAAGATTTACCTCGGCAATTAACACAAATAGTATGAGGATCGATGGAAGCTTTAGGAAGACGTTTATTACAGTCTTTCGCACATTTACGATAGACAGGAGAAGGGTCAGCCATTGTGAAAATTTCAAAGAAAGTCCAAAAAGAAAGCCAAGTTCAGCAACAATAATCAAAAAAAGGGATTCAAGAGTTTTATCGAAGATAACCAACACAGCGAAAGCAATAAAACCATGAACAAGTACTTCACCAATCGGTAGAAACTTGAGGTTAAGCGCGAGCGGAACCAATGCTGTCACTACCACCGACAGAGAAGAACTGAACTTGTGGAGAAGTATATGCGGTATCTGGCCGATAGTCGGCGTTGGTGGGCACACCCAGCAACCTTCATGGCGATCGCTCGCGAGTTTTTGGAATCTGTCGACCGTCGGAGACGTAAGCTATATATATATTCACCGGCTAAGTTTAATATTTAAAAAAAAAAATTATAATAAATAACTATGTAATGGTGCTTTTAGATCTAAAAATCCCAGAGGCTAGGGAACGGCAGAAAACTAGAGTCAGCGCACTGACATTTTGAGCTCACCCTTCGCAAAGTGAAACTCAAAAGAACTGCAAAAACCCAGCATGAGAAATCTCGAACGAATGTAGCATGGCAGACCAACGGATACACCGTCGAAGGATAAGCTAGGCCTGAATGCGACAAGTCAAAAGAGAAATCCCAAAGGCTAAAAGGGATGGCAGTACTTAAAGTCAGCGTACCGACTTATAATAAAATAAATGAGCTCACCCTTTGCAAAAGGGAGCTATAAAAAGCTGCCCATACCTAGCCCTGGAAATCCCAATTGAGTGCTGCACGCTGACCAAGAGCATAAACGGTCAAAATACTGAGAAATCGCTAACAAGTGGACAAAATAACTCAGAAAAACTAGTATAACTGAGGTAAACAACCCCTAAGGGAAAAGCCACTGTCAACGAGTCCGGAACGATAGACCAAATCGACATCGGCGAGTCCGTCTTCAACCGGAAAGTTACCGTCTATAGTCTAGTCTAACCAAAACTGACATGCACCAACAAAAGACATAAAATACAAAAATGCAATGTAAATGCAAACTGAAAATAGAGCCCAAAGAATCGCAATGCTAAAAAAACTACTAGCTAACATGAAACTTACACAATAAAATGAGTGAAAACGAAAATAAGGGCGATCAAGTATGAAACCAGACGTCCAAGCTAGCTGGACTTGAAGCGCTCCAGCTTCCTCAATGTAAAAACTAAATAACTTTCCTCATAGGGATCCAAAACATTTACAGCTAAATCAAACTGCAAAGAAAGTTTAGTACTCAACTTAGACAAAAAAGAGGAAGCCATCATAAAAAGAAAATCTTCAAAATAAGCTGATAAAGAGCACACAACAAAATAGTACAATAGTAGATGAAGCTGCGACAAAGGAATGAGGCGCCAGAGACGTATGGGGACACCGTAAAGTTGTAACGGCTCCTCACTTATCCTTCCCCTTAGTGGATTAAACTGGGTAAAGTCTATTGGGGCTGCAGATATCTATGGTTATCTTCGGATACATCCCTGATTATACACAATATCTACGGATAGTCGTTCCTGAGGTTGAGACCCTGTGATACCTGACGGTAATTCTCTTGTAATATCACTCGCAGAAATATTATACAGTAGGAAGCAGCCGAAGGGAACTTCCATCAGGATGACATGACTCAAGCCCAAAAATACATAGTGCAAAAATTAGACAAAGCAATTATGCAAACATAGAAAGCACAAACAGTAAACACACATTCAGTGTTCATGAAAATACAAATACAGTTTACTAATACTGTAAAATGTTAGTCTTTATTCGGGAAATAAAAAAAAATACGAATACTAGGAATATTCTAACAAAATAACATGTTGAAGCAGGATCCTGTAATGCTACTCAGGTTTGCAAACATGCTGAAATATTCATCTAATTGTAAGTTAAATCCAAGTTAAATATAATTCATACCACTAAACATATGTTCCTAACGCCAGATATGTCAGCTCCTGAGAAATATATTATCTTATCAGCTTCATGACTGCAAACCGCCCCCCCCCCCCGCCCACCCCCACCCCCCCAAAAAAAAAGTTTGAAACAAATAAATGTACTGGGACGCCTTGCCTAAATCTTATATCCAATATCATTGGGGCTTACTCATTTGTGGCACATATTTCATGTATTATACTGCTAGTACTCACGTTCTATATCCTTAGGGAACCTGTGAAACATCAAATGAGGATCGGTTTCTTTTCGTTTATTGCAAAGAACACACTTGTGTGACTTATTCACTGTTGCTGCCATGATTTCGTGTGTGTCAACTGTCAAATTCTAATCTAAATGTAAACAAACAGACAACATGCGATATACCAACAACGCCATCTGAACACTAAGCGGTCAAACTATTACGTTTACTTTTGAGTTGGCAGCTAGTATATTAACATTCGCATTTTGAGCGTTTCTATCTTCCATCAGTATATAGTCTTTTTTAACGCTTTATCGCTTATTCATTCCTCAATCTCATTCCTCTTTAACCTCATATTTCCTTAACATCTGCACTGAATTTACTGTATAAACTGGAACTAAAATAAATAGTAGTGAAGTTGATAGTAGTAGAATAAATTATTGTTATAGAAAGATATATAGAAAGACTTCTAAAGAAGAGAGAGAGAGAGAGAGAGAGAGAGAGAGAGAGAGAGAGAGAGAGAGAGAGAGAGAGAGAGAGAGAGACTAAATATAAATCACAGTGACGGGAGTTATGTTATTCCATACTTTATCAACCTTTAGAAAATGGGATGAAATATTCATTAGTAGTGAAAATACTAATAAAGTCAGTATCGAGTTACATTATAGAAAAACTATTTTCATTAATTTCACACAAACAATTTCATACACACAGATGTATATATATATATATATATATATATATATATATATATATATATATATATATATATATATAAATATATATATATATATATATATATATATATATATATATATATATATATATATATAGACCACTATGGGGACATTACTATGAATCACTAAAGGTCAGACAATAACTTTTATAGGTTGAATCACATGCGGCTCCTTCTTCTTCTCTTTAATTTCCTCTCAGAAAACCACAAACTTAATAAACAATAACAACATTTAAAATTATCAGAGAAAATAACGTTCACTGATCTCGAATAAAATAAGAATAATTTCTTATAATTTATGTAAACTATCAGCAAATAATTAAGGATTAAATCATTAAAATATATAGAAATAAATACAAGAGAATGTGAGCGAAATAATTCTGGAACGCCAACTAAGAAACAACTGAAAGAAAACGGCTAACAGCAAATTACCTAAGGCATGACTAAAATGAATGAATAATTTTGAATAACATGATATTGATATTTGACATATATATATACTTCCACCAGAGAGAGAGAGAGAGAGAGAGAGAGAGAGAGAGAGAGAGAGAGAGAGAGAGAGAGAGAGAGAGAGAGAGAGAGAGAGAGAGAGAGAGAGAAGGGTTGTTATCTTGTTAAATTTAAAAGGTACTGTGTCACCCTATGTACTTGTTCTAAATGTAATATGCACAACATTGAACTCCCTTTTTTGCCATTAACCAAAGTCGTAAATAGACCTTCAGTACCCACCATCCTTCATCAACAAATTATATTAAAGAGAATAAGAATAAACGCAGTGAGATATTATCCTTTGTTGATCATTATACTGTAATTGAAAAGAATTCCTGTGCTACTTATATAAAGAGTGGGTAAAAATCACGACCTCTGTTTTGAAATTTAGAAGTTGAGATTATTGTATTTTTGCCTAGGGAAATGTCTAAATTTCGTGTTTCAATTCGTATTGTTGGTGAAAAGAATGTTTTATAGCTAAACACAAGTCATTTATAGCTAGGCTTGCACGCCCGGTCTCGTATGCAATCATTTTCTGACCTGGGTACCAATTTATTTACTTTTCTTCCAAAGTTCCAGGGAAAGATATCTATTTTAGTCTCCCATATAGAGTAACACTACATTTTCTATGAGATTCTTATAAGTAAATTGACTGTTTTCTAATATTTTTTATGATATTCTTAAATAAACGTAGGATGCCAGGAATTTGGGCATAGTGTAGCAAATTGCAAGAATAAACAGTCGTGCCCCAAGTGCACAGGAGAACATAAAGCGAGTCATTGCAGTATTTTTGAAGTTAAATGCATAAATTGTGTGAGAAAGAACTATGATGACACAAAACATAAATCCTATGATAGACTAAACTGCGAAGTTTATTAACAAGAAATAACAAGAGCCAGAAACAATACTGACCATGGCATCGATTAAGAAAATATCATGTAATCTAAGAAATATACAATCCATTGGCAGTAAAACTCATATCATTAAGGAAGTCGTAATTGACCAAGATGTGGATATTTGATTATTAACTGAAACTTGGTTGAGTGGGAATGTGAGTGACAAATCAAAAATAAATGAAATGACACCTAAATCTTATAACTTTTATCATGAACCAAGAGAAGACAAAAGAGGTGGTGGCATTAGAATATTAATAAAGAAATCATATAAAGTTACAGTAACAAATCATCTCATAGTTGATTCATTTGAATATATGAATATTGAAATTTTATCTAGAAATGTAAATCTACAAATAGTTATACTCTATAGACCACCGAGAAAAAGAAAAATAATGTGTCTAGATGAATTTAATAACTCACTAAATACATTGAACGACAATAGAAATATAGTTATATGTGGCGATTTCAACCTACATCTTGATAACAGAGTAGACCCATATGTGAATGAATTTAGAGAATTGATTGACAGCCACGACCTTGAAAACATAGTGTCTGAACCAACAGCTCAGTCTAATCATATACTAGATCTAGTTATAGTAAATAAAAACAATAACATCATACTAAATATGGAGATTGAACCTGATTGCTCCATATCCCCAATGCACAAGTTAATGTCTTTTGAAATAGATGTTAGAAAAAATAATGCAATACAGAAGGAAATCACATACAGAATTAAGACCAACTTTGATCCAAAAGAGTTCAGTGAACAAAGCCTAGAAGATATAAAAGGGATAACACCAGTCTGTAACTGTGAAGAGAAGAACACCCTAGTAGAAGAGAGACAATCCTGTGTAAACTGCAATACTGATAGAAGTAAAACAATACTTGCAACTAATTATAATAATAGGTGCCCGGAAAAAAAAAATAATCACAATTAAAGAAAAATCGAATTGGTTTGATAATGAATTACATGAAGGAAAAAAAAGAAAAGAAAAATGAAGGATAAATGGAAAAGAAATAAAAATAATGAAAACTGGCAACATTACAAATCAGCTAGAAATCGCTACAATTACCTTACCTTAGTTAAAGAAAAAAGGCCTATTAGAAAAGGGTGCAATGAAAATGACCCGCGGAAAATACATAAGAACCTAAAGAAACTATTAGGTGTAAAGACACAAATAATATTACCTGACATAACTAATGATCCTAAATGCCTAGCAAATGATTTTATTGATTATTTTGAAGAAAAAATAAATAAATTCTGCTCCAGTTTTCGCAACATCGGCACAACAGAACGAAAGAATACATCAGCAACAGGTGTAAGTAAGCTAAGGGTATTCAATGAGTTAAGTCAGAGTGATTATATGAGAAAAATAAAGAAAATGAAAAAAACCTACTGCGGAAATGACCCATTTCCAATTGACGATGTAAAAGATGCAGAAAATTTCACCAGACTACAAGAGACCTACCGAAACATGGTAAATATGAGTCTAACACAGGCAGTTTTCCCTGATTGTGAGAAAGTTGTATGTATCAAGCCTGTCTATAAAGGAAAAGATGATATAGACAATTTAAGTTCATATAGGCCAATATCAAATCTGTCATATTTTTCGAAAATTATTGAAACTGCTGTACACGAACAAACCTGGAAACATCTGAAACAATCTAATGCTATACGTGATGATCAATCTGCATACAGAGAAAATTACTCCACAGAAACAACAGTGTTAGCGATTAAAAATGGCATAACAGAAATTATAACAAATGGCAAGTGTTGGATTCTTGTGATGCTTGATCTAAATGCAGCATTTGATACTGTAGAACATATATATCTGATGGAAGACCTTAAAGCTGTGGGCATCGTAGAACGAGCATATGACTGGTTAGTGAGTTATCTTAAAACCGCAAAGTCAAAGTAGTAATATCAAATGCTGAATCTGAGTCAAGAAAACTAACCAAAGGGGTGCCTCAAGGCAGTGTACTAGGTCCTCTCCTGTTTGAAATTTACATGATTGAACTGACAAATATACTTGAAGCTCACAGAGTTAAGTTTAAAATATACGCTGATGATAAACAATTCTATTTCCCAATAGCATCAGTTGATGAAGCTAAAAGAAAGATACATGAAATAATGAATGACATTAAGACTTGGATGTTAACAAAAAAGCTCAAGCTCAATGAAGATGAAAGTGAATGTATTATTTTCGGAAATGAAAAAGATATAAAAAGAATCTATTGCTTCCAAAGAATTGAAATAGGTCAATCGATCATTGACCTGAAGAGATCTGTCAGAAATCTTGGAGTAATCATGGATGATAGACTGACATTGAATGAACATATAAATAATATGGTAAGAAATTGTAACTATCATATTAGAAATATAGCATTTATTAGTAAATACTTAAATGAAAAATCTATGGCCATACTCATTAATCACCACATATTTTCAAGAATTGATTACTGCAACTCACTGTTCTATGGCTTACCAAATTATCAGCTGAAGAAAATTCAGAGAGTACGAAACAGAGCCGCTAGATTAATAAAAGGACTACACAACTGGGATAGAATTACCCCTGCACTAATAAAATTACACTGGCTGCTGGTAAAGGCGAGAATCGAATACAAGCTACTCTTACTAACGTTTAAGATACTGAACCAGAATGAACTAAAATATCTAGAAAAATGCCTGAAAAACTAGAACTAGAAA
>NC_090726.1:2524342-2536842 GCF_036898095.1 Palaemon carinicauda
CTATTTTATTAATATTTTATCATTAACAGCTATAGTTATCTTAGCAAGTAGCATTATTTAAGTTACCTGGCTAATGTAGCTAGCCACTGAACGGTTATTTTACACAATCGGACAAAAATGGCCTATTTCTTTGCTTTGAAGTTCCATTTTCCTTATTTCAAGAACTGAGTTTATCACGCTTATATAATCGAAAGTTATCTGAATAAAACTAGAATTCTCGTCTAGTTTCAGTAACCATATTTATTGGTAATATATTATTATCTCTCTCTCTCTCTCTCTCTCTCTCTCTCCTCTCTCTCTCTCTCTCTATATATATATATATATGTATATATATATACATATATATATATATATATATATATATATATATATATATATATATATATATATATATATATATATATACATATATATATGTATATATATATATATATATATATATATATAACTATATACAATTCTTTATCTTTTAGAAACTACCAACGCAAATAATATATATAATAATTTCTATTTAGATTGTTTACCTTAGTAAGTAGAGTATTTGTAAACATACAGCATATGGATTATTTTAATTGGATGTCAATTTCAGCGACACCTAAGCATCATTCACTTTACTTCGCCCCTTCCCCTCCTGCATGAAGAGTTATGTTCCAATTCTTTTTTTTTTTTATTTTTTTTTTATTTTGGCAGAGACGGGTACTCCAGGTGCCGAGTTAAGCCCTTTTCGGTTAATGTAGGCAGTAGGTTTCCCAGGGCACCAGCCACCCTTAGAGATACTACATCTATCGAGTTATTAAGTCCTTTGAATGGCCTGACAGTACTACATTAGATTCTTATCTCTGGTTAGAGTTTATTTTCTCTTTGCCTACATATACACCGAATAATCTGGCCTATTCCTTACAGATTCTCCTCTGTCCTCATACACCTGACAACACGGAGATTCCTAAACAATTCTTCTTTAGCTCAGGGGTTAACTACTGAACTGTAATTGTTCGGTGGCCACTTTCCTCTTGGTCAGGGTAGAAGAGACTCTTTAGTTATGGTAAGCAGCTCTTCTTGGAGAAGGATACTCCAAAATCAAACCATAGTTATCTAGTCTTGGGTAGTGCCATAGCCTCTGTACCATGGTCTTCCATTGTCTTGGGATAGAGTTCCCTTGTTTGAGGGTACACTCCGGGCACACTATTCTATCTTATTTCTCTTCCTCCTCTTGTTTTATTAAAATTTTTATAGTTCATAAAAAAAAAGATTTTATATTAATGTTGTTACTGTTCTTGAAATATTTTATTTTTCCTTGTTTCTTTCCTCACTGGGCTATTTTCCCTGTTGGATCTCCTGGGCTTATAGCATGCTGGTTTACCAACTAGGAGTGTAATAATAATAATAATAATAATAATAATAATAATAATGGAATTACTGCCTTCCCTTGCTGTACCTTGTCCTTTTATGTTTTTGTAATTGGCGGTATTAGAAACCTACTTAATGTGATTTATATATATATATATATATATATATATATATATATATATATATATATATATATATATATATATGTATATATATATATATACATACATATATATACATATATATATACATATATATATATATATATATATATATATATATATATATATGTATATATATATGCTGTATACATATATATACTGTATACATATATATATATATATATATATATATGTATATATATATATATATATATATATATATCTATATATATAAATAAATATATATATATATATATATATATATATATATATATATATATATATATATATATATATATATACATATATATATTACTTTCGTTGTTTTTTTCTATTTTCTATCTTATTTATCCTTTTTAGGTTTAACATGAATCCCCATAGGATTCTTAATTAGGATTAGTTAATAGTAATGATTATAATAATGATAATAAAAAGGATAACAACAAATATCAAAAGTGATAATAATGACTATCTACCTCTCTTGATAAAAATGTAAACAGTATGAGTCATTTGTGTAAATTAATAAACAAATATAATTAACTTAGAACACAACTACCTAATGAAGAATGAAATGACTAATATTGTCAGAGAGAAAAACTAATATTAAGTACTCTCATTTATGAGAATAATGTTGGTCTTTTCCTAAGTTCTTTCAATATTTACTTGTTAGCACATAACATGAAATGATGGGGCACATCCATTCAGACCTCAAAGCGTTTATTTGAAATGCTGGATAAGTCTATTATTTTTTACTCTAGAAAATATATAATTGTTTACACATTCAACAATTAGGTTAGTTAAATTTTCTCAACTCAAACTGAAATATTATTTTAAATGTAATGCTGTTCCCGAGGAAATTCTTTCCATTTGCTTATATTCCGTTTCAATTAAAATATAAGACATACTTTTCTTATAAGTTCTTATTTTAACTGTATATTTCTTGGTAAAAGGAAATGTATGTTTTTCGTGAGAAATTATTATTTTTAAATTTACTCTGCATTAATATTTCGATTGTTAGTCATATAGTCAATTCTGGTCCAGAGGAATCTAGCTTACTTCTCAATATGTAATTATTGATAAGAAACTGATATCTTGACATAAAGATGTAGGGACACATTGATTTTATTTTGTTGAGAATCTACAGTTTAATGTGATGTCGAATCTAACGAAAGAATTGTTACTCTATTAGGTTATAAAATCCATCGAATCAAAGATTTAATAAAATAAAATAGTTTACAAGTATAAATTTACTTTCGTTAGTAAAACATTTCATCTGGATAACCTGGAGATAAGGTTTAGGTGTTCTTCTCTGGTGTTCTGTTATTATCTGCCAGAGTCAAACGAAAAATAATCCTGTCTTTCATTGATGGACCTTGAACAGTCCAAGCCCATCTATAACATTAGAATTTTTTACCCATATTCTTTTTCCTGTAATAAACGATGAAAATGGTCGTTCAAAAGAAAATTTTAAAGTAATATGTTTTCTTACGTTGATACTTTAGTCAATTCCACTGATGAGGAGGGCAAGCTCATTGTTGGGATATAGCAAAATAAGATTCTAGCTGACTTATGCTATCATTCTCATAGTTTTTTATAGTTCATGTAGTACATATTTATTTTAAAGTTGTTACTGTTCTTGAAATATTTTATTTGTTCTTGTTTCTTTTCCTCACTGGGTTATTTTCCCCGCTGGAGCCACTGAGCTTATAGCCTCCTACTTTTCCAATTAGGGTTGTAGCCTAGCAAGTAATAATAATAATAATAATAATAATAATAATAATAATAATAATAATAATAATAATAATAATAATAATAATAATGTAACGAAGAATTCTACCACAAAAAGAAAACGGCAACATTATTTTTGATACTTAAATTTTGATTTACGTGAGAATCACGTGAAAAAATGTAATTTAATTCTGTGACTACCTCCCTCCCCGATTTTTCGTAATGGAATCGCCCACCAGTAGGTTTCTCGTACTCAGTGCTCAGGCACTATTCATTAGAGACCACATAGAACATTGAACCCCTTAAAAGGGATTTTGACAGTAGTTAGTGATGTAAAAATACAACGAATATAATTGTCTGTAATGGAATTCTTACACTTTAAGAATAAGAATTTCTGGCATCAAAAAACAAAAATTAAAAATAGAATGCTAATGGAGAACCTTGTTTTTTTAATCAAGATATTATCTTCTATCTTAGGTCACAGTTCAAAATATGGTGATGCATTTACTGTGATATCCATATGAGCTATGTAAGAGACCAGAACAAAAGTTTTAGAAACGACTTGCTGCTTAAGATTGTGCAATACAGATTATATATAAAGGATTTAAATATATTTAGGCAGAAATTGTATAACGAGAAGTAAATTTCAAATTGTGGATAGGAGACCCAATAAAATTGTACTTTTAAACAAAAATAACATCTCTGCTTTCAATATCTTCTGATTAAAATGATAAAAGATTACTCATATATAGAAAATATTATGGAAGAATGTTTTCTGTGGGATATGATTAATTATTTTATATAAATAGGTGAAGTATAAAATTGTGTAATCCAGTCATATTCTGAGACGTAAACTGTTGTTAAAGATTAAAAAAAAAAGTTATAATGGGTATTTATTACCAATGAAATATCATATGAAAACATAAGATGGAATAAAGGAAACATTACAAATTAATAAAGGTGTCTGGTTTCAGTCTAGTTTCCTCGGAATAGATACTCACTAGAACGTCAGCCGAGCATGCCCAACACCCCACTGTGGTGCCAAAACACAACAGTGGTTTCCCCAAGGAAACAGCTTAAACTCTCGATCCAGGGCTGGGATCGATCTGCTGCCATGTGAATGCTTGGCGAACACGTTACTATAGTCCATTTCTTTTAGCAATGCATATTTGCACCGACTCGCAGCGGTGCCCTTTTAGCTCGGAAAAGTTTCCCGATCGCTGATTGGTTGGACGAGATAATTCTAACCAATCAGCGATCAGGAAACTTTTCCGAGCTAAAAGGGCACCGCCACGAGTATACTTCCAGAATCTTTTTTTTATGTGTGTATGAACCACCTCTGATTAGAGTCCGTTCTTTTTACGGTCATATATTATAATTCATTGAAGGTAAATGTACGATTCATCAATACTATAAATTTTGTAGCAATGTATAAAGAAATTAAATTTAAGCTCACTTTCATCCTTCGATAACTCTTCGTATCCTTAATGGCAGTTCCACTGCGCATTTGTTTCAAATTTAAAGGCACGTTTTCATGTCTGAAGAATGATTACCGAGTCATAATTGATGGTAGTAATTTTCAAGGTAATTAAGTTATACTTATCAGGACCACCAGGATCTCTCTCTCTCTCTCTCTCTCTCTCTCTCTCTCTCTCTCTCTCTCTCTCTCTCTCTCTCTCTCTCTAAACAATGGAAAGTATTGAATTCTATCAGAGCCTTTTTAAATGTTATCAAAAAACCTTTCCTTTCTTCAGCTTCAAGTATACAAGTAAATATTATTATTATTATTATTATTATTATTATTATTATTATTATTATTATTATTATTATTATCATTATCATTATTATTATTATTATTATTATTATTATTATTATTATTATTATTATTATTATTATTATTATTATACTGTTACTGTTATTGTTATTGTCGTTATTTTATTAACTGTGATTTTATATCTATTTTTTTTTTAAATTAAAGTTTTAACATTCTTTCATAACCATGATAACTAAATATTAAATCTATATAACACAGAAACCAATATATAATCTGATTCATCAAAAAGACATCATCAGTTTCAACTAAACTCGTCCATCTACCTCAACAAGATTTTTTCTCGTTTTCACTCACCATTTCCCTTCGTTTCCTTTTGGGTTTCCATGAGCAAGACTCGCAGACGTCTGCCTGCTTGAAGAAAAAAGAACTTTGTTATGGCTCATTACGAATTTCTGTAATTAATCCCTTTGGAAGTTGTTAAAATGTTTTACTAGACATTTCATTAAGGTTTCAGCTGACTCAGCAACAGAGGGAAGGTGAATGATTTTTAGTAAAAGTAATATCTAGTCTCTATTTATGGATCTTTTACTATTTCTTATACTTTTTACTATCCTTTCCCTAACTAATTTGGTTTTAATTCTCTTCTAGTGTTTGAATATTTTGTTTGTACAAATGTCTTGTATTAGTGAATAACACATTTAAAGGTTTAAAGGCCATTCATGAATGGCAGAGGCAAGGGGCAGTGACATTTTCCTATCAAGCAGGACAATGCCCTAGAGACTGACCATATATCATATGATCAGCGTCCAAGCCCCCTCTCCACCCGAGCTAGGACCAGGGAGGGCTAGGCAATGGCTCCAAATGACTCAGGAGAAAGATATTTAGGCTTCCCCAAACCGACCCCCCCCCCACACCCCTTTGCTCACAAGGATGGTGAGGTTGCAGCGACCAAAGAAACTAACAAGTATGAGCGGGACTCGAATCAAAGTCTAGAGTTCTCCAGTCAGGGACGTTACCACATCAGCCACCACATCCCTAAAATCTAAAAAAAGAAAAAAAAAAAAGGGATTTGATGGGCTTCGCTTAAACTTAAAGTTCTATATCACTGGGAATTGCAACTAATATAAAAATAATAAATATGATACAAACATAAAACCAATTCACGTGAGCTTAACTACTAAGAAATAATAAATGGATGACCCTTTTTAATTTAAAAATAAAGAAATAAAAAATAATATAGTTTAAATACACCTCAACCATAAACTTAAAAATTTCCAATGATTATAAATGTTGTAACAAATATTGTAACAAAGCATTCAAGCTCTGTCATAAGTGTCAGTAATAATTAGATTATTAATAATTATTTCATTAAATCAACAATTTATACAAATTTCAAAAGTTACCGGATTTTATTTTATTTAGCCTATTTTGTTTCATTTCAACAATATAGCATTACAGCATTAGGCCAACTATGCATGGATAACATTTCAACAATATTATTTTTTTCTTTTTCATTATAATTATCATAATTATTACTTTTATTTCTATATAACAATAGCAATATGGATTTGTATACTCAAAGCTCAAGAAAGGATATGGTGTTGATAACAATTAAAATGGCTGGGTTAGAGAGAGAGAGAGAGAGAGAGAGAGAGAGAGAGAGAGAGAGAGAGAGAGAGAGAGAGAGATTCTAGTAGTAATGATAAGTATAACTTAATTACCTCGAAAATTACTACCATTAATCATGACTTCGTAATCGTTCTTCAGACATTAAAACGTGCGTTAACTGCCATTATTGATACGAAGGGTTATCGAAGGATGCAAATGAGTTCAAATATAGATTTATAGAATTTACAAAGAGTAGTCTCCATGCGTCATACATTTACCCTCGATAAAACTGTAATGTAAGAACGCAAAAAGAACGAACGCTAATCTGAGTTGGTTCATACCAAGAAGGAAGAAGAGTAAGGGAGTTACAGAGAGGTCGAGTTTTTAAAACTGTAGTCATGACGTCATATGGTGAGCACGGCTAGGGCTAGGCGTTAGTACAAAGATCAGTACCTCGGTAAGGGTAGGGAACTATGCCATTTACGGTTGTTTTAGCAAGTATAATGGATAGAAAAATGCATAAATTTAATAAATTAGCCTCTATGGTTTCCCTAGGGATCATGAATTGAGCAGAAAATGGGTAAATGTCTATAAAAGAAGTGATAAAGTTAACATCGAGGAAAAAAAAAACACAAATCTGTTCTAAATGCTTTCAAAAAAGGAACATTGCCAGATATAATAAGGCGTGAACTGCTCAATTATTGGCCTGGGAATCCTATAACATTAAAATAAGATACTCCGCCAAACCAACATCATATTCTGAAAAGATTTACTCTTGATTCAGGTAATTAATTTGCCAGTTAATTTGTAGGCTATATTTATGATAAATAACTAATTCAAAGTATTTTGACATGGCTACTGCTATCAGTTGAAATATGTGAATGAAAATAATTATTCTGCTCCATATAAAAAGCGATAAAAAATTCTATCTGATGACTGTTAGAACAGGACAAAGGCATAGACATCTTCCATCTTGGTTCATACATTCCCGTAAGAAAGATTCTGGAAATTATTCAGATTTTTCTTTGTTACCTTCTAGGTTTTTTATCATATTTCATGGGCAGTGAATTGTCCATTTCACTACTTTTTTTTTTTTTTAATCTTGAAGAGCAGTTTCCATCTGTGAATATGACTTAATAATACAATCTTATGTATCATATATTCATATTAATCATCATATTCTATAGTATTCTCTCTCTCTCTCTCTCTCTCTCTCTCTCTCTCTCTCTCTCTCTCTCTCTCTCTCTCTCTCTCTCTCTCTCTCTTATATATATATATATATGTATATATATATATATATATATATATATATATATATATATATATGTGTGTGTGTGTGTGTATATGTATATATATATATATATATATATATATATATATATATATATATATATATATATATATATACATATATATATATATATATATATATATATGTATGTATATGTATATATATGTATATATATATATATATATATATATATATATATATATGTATATATATGTATATATATATGTATATATATATATATATATATATATATATATATATATATATGTATATATATATATATATATATATATATGTATATATAAGTATATATATATATATATATATATATATATATATATATATAATAAGATATAAGAAGTAACGATGTTTTCTGATTAATATATGCTACTTTAATTACTAGCAAAACTGTAATTCGCTATAAACAAATATTGGTTAGTTGGCTATTTTTCTCCATACGTTTAATGAGGGGTTTATTATAATAACTTAAGTATAGGTCGATTAATATGTGAAGTCAATTTCTCGCTCTATGTCCATTCGTTACATTTGGAAGACTTAGGGTGAGTTACTGCGCATGCATTGCTTGCCTTCGTTTTTGCCAGCTTTTCTTTTATTTCTGACATAATCATTACCTGGCTTATTTTTAATCAATAACGAGCTCCCAAATATGCATGCAAAAGTTCCTGGATGTTGTTCTATAACAGCCATTTTTTTTCTACATTCCCCTTCAGTTCCAACATAACTACCATCACATAACGACGCCTCCAAAAGGGAAGTTTAATCTATTTTGAAATTTACTGCAATTTCATGTATTTCGGTAATTGATTACATTGAAAACTCTCTCCGTTCAGTATATAGCTAATGTTGTTCATGTGGAAAAAAAAAAAAGAATATGCCCGAAAGAATGACCCATGGGGCTTTGTTGCGCAGCACATCGATGGACCATTTGCCAGAACAGAGGAGCAGTGCGGTAATGCTAATTTTGCGAGCCTCGCAAACCACGGCGCAACAAACATATTTAGAAATGCGTGAAGTAAATCATATATAAATATGATAATTAATATCCAGCCACTTGCGCCATACATTTTCCCATAGGTTATATTTTGTTTATTTTGCATTTCTGACCGGGTTTCGAACTCGGGTCACCGAAAATTGTCTTTATATAAGGGGGTCCAAAAAAACTCATTAACGGGTGGTTTGCCCTTCGGCAAGATAGCAATTAGGTAAATATATGGTAGATGTATTTACTGTGGCTATAAATTAAAGTATCATATTTACCGTATTTTTATTTTTATTCTACCAGGTGATTTGGTATACTAATAGCTTCATTCTATGGTTTATGACCCAATTTTACGTCATATTCAAATGCAATGAAATTGCTATAGATCTTCAGTTACATCCGTTATCATGCCAGGATATCAGCTTTGTAATAATGATTTCATATTGAAAAAAGTTATATATATATATATATATATATATATATATATATATATATATATATATATATATATATACATATATATACATACATATATATATATATATTTATATATATATATTTATATATATATATTTAAATATATATATATATATATATATATATATATATATATATATATATATATATATATATATGTATGTATGTATGTATGTATGTATGTATGTGTCTTTATGTTCTGATTATGACAGTATCTTTTGAGTTAGAACTTTATTATATGCCTTGGAATGAAAAACGAACTAGACAGCAAACTTGAATCTAATGAGCTGTCACTACAACCCACACACGTAAAAGATGAAAAAAAGAAAAACTACATCTTGCATTTTTACTGAAACTGAATCCAACCATATGGAAAGAATTTCCTCGGAAACATCACTAAATGTAAAATCAGATTTCAGTTTGTTGGGTTGTGAAATCTCAACAAAGCTAATTCTTAAAGATAAGAAAACAATTAAAGATGGCACAGTATAAAAAATAATAGTCGTCCTAGCAGTGGATGACGTAGCAAACGTTTCAATTAAACTTTTTGAAATATAGAAGAAAAGTCCACCAAGTTATGTAACAACAATTAAATATTGAAACCACTTAGGAGAAGATCAACATTGACTCTCATAAACGAGAGTACTCAATATTAGTTTTCCTCTCACAAAGGATTAGTCATTAACTCATCGTAATGTGTTTGTGTTTTAATACGATTACTAAGCTTTTGCTTATTCATTTACTGCAAGTATAATACAAAATATTCGAGTTATTCCCAAATGGTATAGAAAGCTATTATTATAATTTCTATTGTTATTCCATGGAGATGCATAGATAACGCAAAACCAAACTATATATGTGCATCAGCAGTAGAAAAAATCAAAGTTATTTCATGTAGAATCATAATAAAAAGAAATGTTTATTGCTATCGATTACTAAAAACTATAAACATAATTCTTGGCTTAACCAGTGGTAGATTTCGTAATCCTGGAAAACAAGGAAGCGCCAGGCAAGGCAGTAATTCAATTACCCAGAAAGGGGTTAACTCGCTAGCTGAAGTAGCTGCCTGTGCAAAAATGAAGATAACTCTTCATGCAGGAGGGGAAGGGGAGAGATAAAGTGAATGATGCTTAGGCGCCGCTGAAACAGACACCCAATTAAGAAAATCAACATATGGTTAGAGAAACTCGGCTGACTAAAACAAATAATATGAATATGAAATATTATCTTGCTAGTTGAAATGTGCATTGGAAAATTTTAAAAGATAATGATAATATGTAATGAGAGAGAGAGAGAGAGAGAGAGAGAGAGAGAGAGAGAGAGAGAGAGAGAGAGAGAGAGAGAGAGAGACTTAAACATAATGCTGATATATCAGAAAATAGTTATTAGGAAATATACCATTATTATTATTATCATTACCTGCTAAGCTACAACCTATAATTATTATTGTTTTTATTAATATTATCATTACTTGCTAAGCTACAACCCAAGTTGGGGAAGCAGGATGCTATAAGCCCAAAGGTTTCTAGAGAAAAAATACCCCGGTGAGGAAAGGAAATAGGGAAACTAATAGCATATTATGCTTATATGTATCTAGGTCAAGAGAACTTTTAACCCAAGAAAGTGGAAAACCAAGGTACAGAGGCTATGGAATTACCCAAGAGTAGTGAACAGTGCTTTAAATTTGGAGGGGTCATCTCTTATAAGAGCTGTTTACCATAGCCAAAGAGTATCCTCTACCCTTACCAAGAGCAAAGTGTCCACTGAACAATTGCAGTGCAGTATATAACCCCTTGGGTGGAGAAGAGGTTTTGGTATCTTGATTTTGCCAGGTGTATGAGGAAAGAGGAGAATGTGTAAGGAATAGGCCAGACTATTTAGTGTATGTATAAGCAAATTTGAAATGAGCGGTTACCAGGAAGAGATCCAATGTAATTCTATCGAGCTAGCCATTTAAGAACCCAATAGCTCTATATCGGTAGTATATCAACGTTTGGCTGGTGCCTTGGCCAGGAATCTAATATAGGCTTCAGAATCGAAACACGACAAGTCAGGGAGCTTTAAATCAAGTAATATTGTACGACGAAAGATAAAACCTTTGGGTTTGTCATGAGATATCAGCATTAGAAATCACTTATTTGGAATTAAAATTTAAACTAATTTTTTAACAAAATGGAAGGAAGTTTCAAAAGAACGTGATTATACATATAAATAAAGATTTTAGTTTTTACATAAGTGATCAAAGTCGACAAAGATAAATATTGAAGATACGTAAATCATCAAAACTCGCACTGAATCGAAAACTAAAATGTTTATGCAGTGGATGACTTAACAAACATTACAATTCTACATTTTAAAATCCAAAACAAAAGTTCCTCACACTTCGAGTGACGAATATGTTGGTCATGTAAATATTGCAACAACTTGAGAAACTATCAAAATTTCTTTTCATAATGGAACTGCGATAAATATAATTACTATTAGCTTTTCACTCAGTCAACATTGATACCTTTCTGTAATGTGTTCATGTTGAAGTATTTGTTTCTATATAATCATTACACGTATCATGCAAAAAGTTAAGGCGATATTTTATTAGGAATAGTGACCAAAAATTATTAACATTCTTTTCAGATTATCGTGAGGAACCAAAAGGGATACTTAACATTCACATTATTATTATCTTTATCATTATTATTATTATTATTATTATTATTATTATTATTATTATTATTATTATTATTATTATTATTATTATTATTATTGTCATTGTCATTGTATTTGTTGTTGTTGTTGTTATTACCACGCTTAGCGGGGGTATAACTCCTTGCGTGAATGAACATAATTTTTCATTCGGTATGGAATAGGAGCAGTTAAGGGGATTGATGCTCATGTTTCACATCCTCTGGCTGCCAATTAAAGCTATGAACATATGTTAAAATAAATTCGTCTAAGACAAACAATATGAATGAAACAAACATCTTGTTAGTTCAAATGTGTATTTAAGAAAAAAAGAATTAATGTGGAGAGAGAGAGAGAGAGAGAGAGAGAGAGAGAGAGAGAGAGAGAGAGAGAGAGAGAGAGAGAGAGAGAGAGAGAGAGTATCTTCTTGAAGAA
>NC_090726.1:2541842-2559342 GCF_036898095.1 Palaemon carinicauda
AAGAGAGAGAGAGAAAAAAAACTTAGTTATGGCTCATTACGAACTTTTATAATTAATCCCTTTGGAAGTTGTTAAGATTTTTACTTGACATTTCATTAAGGTTTCAGCTGGCTCAGCAACAAAAGGAATGTGTATGTTTTTAGTAAAAATAGTATTCAGTTGTTATTTATTGATTTTTCCTTTTTCTATATTTATTAATGGGATTTTCATCACTAACTTCTATGAATTCACTCCATTGAACAGCAGCACTATGTAATTACGTACTATTTTATTTATACATTATAT
Organism: Palaemon carinicauda; assembly: GCF_036898095.1. NCBI lineage: Eukaryota > Metazoa > Arthropoda > Malacostraca > Decapoda > Palaemonidae > Palaemon > Palaemon carinicauda. The sequence goes on from NC_090726.1 coordinate 2,542,128, forward strand.
CAACTTCAGATCAACAAAAGAGAAGTAACTGAATAATAACTTCTATATTAAAAACTAGAATTATTGAAGCCTCCCTGCAACTTTACAACCCTCATAACTTTTTTAAAAGTTTCCTATATTACATAACCTTTATATCCTTTAAAGGGCATAGTCCAGCCAATTTACTTGAATGGAGAGATATAGAAACTACAGGTATTTTCAGACACACAATAAACTAGAGGGGCTCTCAGTAGAGCGCAGACCTCCACCGCGGCAGCCTATTTCTCGACCTTGTGCTTGACCTAGAACTTGACCTTTGACCTTAACGTGTATCAATTGGCATGGATTTTCATATAATCAAATATAAAGAAAGTTTAAAGTCTCTGTGACAACGATGTCTAAAATTATGGCTGATCACATGAATTGAACATCTTGCTTGACCGGGATCTTAACTTTTCACCTTGACCTTCCAATATTCAATTACATAACCTTTATATCCTTTAAAGGGGCATAGTTCATCCAGTTTACTTGAATGAAAAGATATAGAAACTACAGGTATTTTCAGACACAAATAAACTAGAGGGACACTCAGTATAGCTCAGACCTCCACCGCGGCAGCTTATTTCTCGACCTTGAACATGACCTTTGACCTTAACATGTATCAATTGGCGTGGATTTTTGTACACTCAAACATGAACAAAACTTGAAGTCTCTTTGACAACGATGTCCAAAATTATGGCTGATCACGCGAATTGAACATTTTGCTTGACCGTAACCTTGACTTTTCACCTTGACCTTTCAGTACCTAATCATTTCCAGATTTTCACATTAGAGCAAATCCCTGTAAGTTTCATTACTCTGCAATTAAGATTGTGGCCAGGAAGTTGTTCATAAACAAACACACACACACAAACACACAAATAGGAGCGAAAACACAACCTCCAGCCTAAAACCCCGAATACATTCTCATTTGAAAATATTTCGTAGTGATTAACATTTCTTTTTATTGTAGATAATAGCCAATTATAAAATAACTTGCACTATTTGACCAAAATAAATTATGTTTATATCTCAATTTATAATGATTTGATCTCTGTCTGACTTATGGTATTTCTTTTTTTTTATTTACCAAGTTTTATTGTTATATATAACACTTAGGTTTTCATATTCTCTCTTCGAACAATCTTCTACTGAAACAGTTTCATTATTGCCATCACCATTTTGCAAAAAAAAGTATCACTTTAGGATGTTTTAACAAAATTATAGGAAAGAAATACCGAAATTATGATCTTACAATTTTGACGAATTGCAATATTTCCAGAAATAAAATCTAGCAGCCCATGTATGAATATATATGATCACTGCTCTAAAGGCAAGTTCGGTCCATTAACCTAATTACATACTTTTTTGTTGAGGATATGAAATTTAATTTTATAACATTCCAAATATTACACGTGATATCTAGTACTAAAAGATTTTTAATTCATCTATCATTCTAACTTTTATTTTTTATTCTTTTTTTGTAACAATTCATTTCTAAGTAACAGATTTTCCTGGAAACTAAATAAATGACCTGTTGTTTTCACATTTCATATATTCATTATTCTATTTCAAAATACTATTCATCATTTTTCATATATCTTTTACTTTAACCAAACACATACTAATTAAACATTCACCTGCACAAATATTATAGAAAGGAGTTTGTATAAACAAACATTTATCTAAAGTGGTCACTATTCTAGTATATTTATTAATATACTCCAACCTATGTTCATTTATCATGAATCGTCTTAAGCATTAGTTCCTTTTAACATAAAAAGCTTACAATTTCTCCAACACATTTAATTACGCTCTAAGGAATTTCATAAAAGTACTTATAGAAAGGTTTCATATATATATTCAATTAAATATTGATATCAATATCATTCACTGCACATACCTTTAACAGTTAATCTAATTATACATATTAATAAAACTGAATATTGATGCTATTCTTAAAATCTTATCGGTTACAGACTTCACATTTATCATCTTGAAGAATATAATTAGACTAGTAAGAAATGTTCATTCACACACAAAAAAATTTAAGATTACATAACATTTCTAGTACTAATATTTCTAGGATATTGGCCTTTCAATTAAATTATCAGACTGAAAATTGCACCCTAAATATGAAAATATCTAAAGTGAGCATCTTTATATTTATCTTATCTTTGGTAAAATATTTCATATCCATATAGATATATTGAATTGATAGACCTTTGTATGTTGGCTATTTCATCGTAGGGTTGTTTTATTAAAATATTTGAAATTCCTAAATTCAGATGAAATTCAGTACACTCATAACATCTTTCTAATTAAGCCTATACTGTACATATCGGCCGTTTTTTCTAGGCTCTTCTATTGTCTTTACAATAGATTGCAAATGAATTGTTGCTGTGTACTCACATACCTGTTTTATTTATGTGTTTATTGTTTTTCAGAACTAAGTGCTTTATTATTGCGTTATTTATCACATTCATCCTCCAAATCATAACGAAAACATATTGCATAAACAATCTGTTGCTTTCTATCAAACAAAAAACCAAAGTTCCCAAGATTATATTCATTATATTCCATTACAATGCATCTCTTACAATACATTATCTACTCATCTAAAGGCAATCTCCCTGTAGATATTTCCAAATTCTTATAACTAACGTAAATCTAATTTGCAGTGGAAGTACTCCTTTTGTCTTTTTTTTTTCCTACGATTTACTTTCATTCCTTAATAAACTACACATAGCCCTTCAGTTTTTCATTCCGAAGTGCATCGTAAACTTAATTTGCTCCCGGTGTTTACTCATCTTCTCTTTGTATTCTCCAGACTAGATTAAAAAAGTATCCATTCTCCTAGAGTAATTTCAGTTCAAACGTATTATATTTATGCACGTGTTTTCTTTGTTACAGAATCCTTTGTGCATTCTTCTCCGCAGATGTAATTAGGCTTTATTTTCTTTCTTGGCAAAGGCTTTTTTTTTTCTTTTATCATTGTAGAATTATTTTTGTTGTTGTATTTTTTTTCCTGTGGGTTGAGATACAAAGTCTTTGACACACCCACACACACATTATATATATATATATATATATATATATATATATATATATATATATATATATATATATATATATATATATATATATACATATATATATATATATATATATATATATATATATATATATATATATATATATATATATATATATATGTACATTTGCTCTGCCAATAAGGCATTAGAATTTTTATGATGATTGCTGAGATGCCGTCATGGAGGAAAACATACCCGAATTATTTTCTTGCTCGTGAAGAACTGAATATTATACGAATTGTGGATGTTTACGAGATATTTTGATACATTCAGCCAGTATTTCGAAAAAATTCTGTACAACTCCTTTTGAATGTTACTGAGAATTGAGGCAAAACTCGTAACTAGAAATAGATGAATAAATGCATATAGGATACCACACAAAACTCTATTGTTTCCCATTTTCTGACGAAGTGAAAATAAAAACGGAATGGTTCTCGTTATTGCTTTTAGAAAGACTATAAAAGACTCCAGTCTTTTAGATATTATTCTGCAGTTTAGTGAGATATAGTTAAAAGACTTATGATTTTTGAAACTTCCATTAATAAACATCCAAAACGTAAAGATGGTCAATAATTGAAAATTATTTATTTTGGTTAGATACATAATTATATATTCTCAAAAATCAGCTTTTTAAAGTACACGATTTAAGTATCTTTTCCTTCCATTATTTTTTTTTTTTCGATATGTAAGACTTATGGTTATGGTAGCCAAGGTCTAGACCGTGATGGTAGCCTTGTTGAACTTAAGAAACTAGCAGCCCTTTGGTCTTGAGTTCAAGGCCTGGTAATAAGATATTCCCCTTTAATGGGAATTAACTTATCGTCATTCAATCCTATGGATGACATTTGAGGAACTCCCATGTCTATATATTATGTCATCAGCAGAAATTATACTTTCTGCTATGGTCCAATGTTTGGTGGATATTACACTTAGGCTCTTATGATATATTAACTTGGTTCCTAATATATATCATGATATTAAAGTTACCTTTTTGTTACTTTTTTCAATTAAGAGCAACGTTGAAACATATCAATTAGCCATAGGATTCAGACAATATAGCGATTATGCTTATGCTAATAAAAACTGAACCAGTGAGATGGATTCTACATGCATAGATTACTATAAAATACCTGATACAAAGGTTTCTACAAATACTATTTTCTCACTTGTCAACTTATGTAAGTCAATAATCAAATATATGTACATGCAGAGTATCATGTATAATGAAGTTCATGACAATAATTCCAAGATTTAAAAAACACTTCAAAACTTGGTACTGTCATTCTATAATACATCAATCTATATGAGAAATAAGTAACATGAAGTTGACGAAAATGAAATTGCACAATGTCATATAACCAGACTGTGGTATGTTTTTTTTTCTCTTTTTTCTCTCAAGAAATTTATTGTCCATTTCATATTACTTAGAGCTTTGCATTATCTGGTAACTTCAATTTGTTTTCATTCCTTTTGGAACGTGGTTTCCCATTAGCATAAAGCCCTCTTAGCCTGCAACAGAAAACAAAGCATTACAGTGTAATATGCTAATGAGGGATTAGCGGGAACGCAAGCACCTCGAAGGGACCAGGGTATTTGGCATCAAAACTGCATGACCTTCGGGAAGTATCCACCAATAGCTTAATTCTTATAAAAAACACGTCAACAGACTCACGTACTCATAATATATATATATATATATATATATATATATATATATATATATATATATATATACATGTATATATACATATATATACATATGTGTGTGTGCATACACACACACACACATATATATATATATATATATATATATATATATATATTATATATATACATATTATATATATATATATATATATATATATATATATATATATATATATATATATATATATATATATATATATATATATATTCATATACATATACATATACATATACATATATATATATATATATATATATATATATATATATATATACATGGACATAGACATGTACATATACCTATACATGTACCTGTACCTATGCATATATATATATATATATATATATATATATATATATATATACACATATATATGTATATATATATATATATATATATATATATACATATATATATGTATATATATATATATATATATATATATATATATATATATATATAAATATATATATATATATATATATATATATATATATATATATATATATATATATAGACGATTTACATTTTCAGTTATTGACAATTATTTTGATCCGATGCGCCAGATAGGGGATAACCGAGAGCCTAGGGGAATGTAACTAAACTTTATTTAACAGTCATAAAGTTTATATACAAAGATGTGTGAGCAAGAACGTCTCAAACATTCAAACATGATAAAGCTTTTGCAGGCATGATAACAGGGGTCGCTCTATTAACAGTTTAAGGAAAAGCGAGTGATAAGATAAAAAATAAAAACCGTTACAATGTAGGATTGTGTATGAAACACGTGCAGTACAAATACATCAAAGAGATATAGGAGTTAAACTTTTCAAGTTTATCATATGTTTTTTTTGTATTAATACCATAAACTAAGAGTTCACTAATCCTTCCCTCTTCGAACAATTTTTATAATGCTAAACTACGTTATATATGCTCATGTTATTGTTAATGTAATACATTATCGTTAATCTAGGATCATCCAGACTTATAGATATGGCATATACCTTCGTTTCATTTAATAATGCATGAAGGACATTATTCCTCAAAATAGTTATCGCGTGGGAGATTAACATACACGTCATTTTCATTCATAATCATTAGTTCGCCGGTAATTACAAAGAGTTTATATAAATTTTCTTTTCTTATGGACTTTCAGCAGTGATTCATACTGTTTCCAATCAACGTAAAAGCACTAACAGTATATCGTGAGTAAATATTAAATTAGAAAAATTAAAAGTCTTCAAATATTCCGTAATCATTTACCCTAGAGGTAAAGAGTAATATTTAAATAAGAAATTGGCGAGCTTCTTATATTAACTTATTTATCCATCTATTCATTTAATTCTTTTAATCTATCAGTGTTTTGCTATTCACTGATTTCAAAGAAATTGTAATGTATATCTTGAATATTCTTGTATCTCTCTCTCTCTCTCTCTCTCTCTCTCTCTCTCTCTCTCTCTCTCTCTCTCTCTCCGGTACCAGGACAAAAATATATTAATGGCTGAATGATAAAGTAAAATGTCGCTTATTTCGTAAAATAGCTAAGCTTAAATAACAAATTATCACGTGTGTATAATATATATATATATATATATATATATATATATATATATATATATATATATATATATATAATATAATTATATATGTGTATGTGTATGTATATATTATCCTGTGTTATTTACGATCAAAACACTACACCGTACTACATAACTGTTCTTCACTGCTATAGCTAACACTAGTACTCTAGTATTACATGCATCCACCGTCTCTCTGACATGATTGTTTTCACATTTTTTTTTTTTGTAAAAAATGATAAATTCTTCATACTCGAAATACTACATTAATCTATTTTAATTATTTTTTCTACTACGACAGGTAATGGATAATTCTTCGGAATAGCATAGATCCTTCGGCTTAAATACTAATTAAAATAAATGGCGTGATGGTTTGCACACGCCTGACTAAATTCCCGCAACTATCATGCATCTTTAATATTCCAGCCAGTCTTGTCTCATTATTATTACTACGGAATGGCGAAACTTTGTATACTAATGAATATCTAACTTTACCTTATTAATGCAGTTTACCAAGTAATTTCATAATCTTCTTAAGAAGACGGGAGACCATGAGACGGCTAAGTTGCCATTAATACATTTTGATTTTGGTGTTAGATTTTGATAAAGTAGAATGTACAATATTGAATAATTACGTAATTGATGCTGTATATACGTGCTTACCTACTTATATATTTGGTTTTATATATATATATATATATATATATATATATATATATATATATATGTATATATATACATATATATATATATATATATATATATATATATATATATATATATATATGTGTGTGTGTGTGTGTGTGTATCAATGCCACTATGTAGATATAATCAATTAAGCTACAGTTACAGTTCTAGCGTATGGTATATATATATATATATATATATATATATATATATATATATATATATATATATATATTTATCTTGCTTTGAAAGATATATGAATTTATTTTTGTTGAACCATAATTAAGCATTGCTTTCTGAAAATCCGATAATGGTCACCTCTGAAATGCTGAGCATTTTGTAAATACTTCTGGACTACTTTAGTTCACAGGAGATTACTTTTCGCCGATGAGTTCTGCGGAAAAGCATGTTTCTGGACAGGAGGTGCCAAAACATATACAATTTCATCTCGTCAGTAAATGCATCTGAGTATCTGACATTTATATTCAGTATTATGTTGATATAGTTGATAACTATTCTGAAATGCCACATATGGTTAGTAAAACCATTGTATGGGCTCATAAAAATAAGTATCAATAAATCAACTAACACAGACTGAAAATGATAATAATAATAATAATAATAATAATAATAATAATAATAATAATAATAATAATAATAATAATAATAATAATAACAATAATAATAATAATAATAGTAATAATAATAATAATAATAATAATAATAATAATAATAATAATAATAATAATAATAATAAATTATCTATGCAAAATTAAATGTAGTAGTGATGTGGGTTTTCTTCTTTCTTCACGGATGAAAAATTCGATTATAAAAAGAGTATTTTTTTATTAAATGACGGGTTTTCTATTTTACCCTTATTAAACCTTATTTCCAATAAAATCCTCTAATACCCATTACCGTTTAGAAGGAAAGCCCATATAAAGAATATGTTTAGAAACATAATTGGATTATTTATATAAGGGTGAATAACCCCAAATTCTATTTTCTTTTCCTGTCTTCATTTACTTCTTATTTTCATCTTTACTTCAGCAGAGTTTAATTGTACTTATCCCTATTCAATAACCTCCCATTTAAATTATTGTTAGAAAAAGAATTATTGTTTTAAATATGTAAATATACAAAATTTGCAAATATGAAATACTCAGGTAATTTACAGTATGTTATTTTAATGGCATGATTGATTCCTTTCGAATTTTGATTCCCAAGGCACGATAGTTTTTATTTCTTTGTATTGGAGTGCCAGAAAGCAAAGAGATGAGAGACCAATGGAAAATATAGGGAAAAGAAATTGGAGGGTAAATGGAGAGAGAGAGAGAGAGAGAGAGAGAGAGAGAGAGAGAGAGAGAGAGAGAGAGAGAGAGAGAGAGAGAGAGAGAGAGAGAGAGAGAGAGCAGTTCCCTTTAAATATTTTCCTTCACTTTGCATTATAAATATGAGCAATAGTCGTTGATCTGCTCTATCCATGAATGGAGGAATATGTATTTGGAACCTTAATCTGTGAGACATTTGATAATACAGGTAGAAGGTTGACCAGGGCACCAGCCACCCGTTGAGATACTACCGCTACATTGGATCTTTCTCTCTGGTTACGGTTCACTTTCCTTTTGCCCACACATACATCGAATAGTCTGGCCTTTTCTTTACAGATTCTCCTTTGTCCTCATACACCTGACGACACTGAGATTACCAAGAACTTCTTTACTCAAGGGTTAACTACTGCACTATAATTGTTCAGTGGCTACTTTCCTCTTGGTAAGGGTACAAGAGACTGTTTTGCTATGGTAAGCAGCTCTTCTAGAAGGACACTCCAAAATCAAACCATTATTCTCTAGTCTTGGGTAGTGCCATAGCCTCTGTACTATGATCTTCCACTGTCTTGGGTTAGAATTCTCTCGCTTGAGGGTACACCTAGGCACACTATTCTATCTTATTTCTCTGCCTCTTGTTTCGTTAAAGCTCTTATATTTTATATGGGAAATATTTATTTTAATGTTACTGTTCTTAAAATTTTTTATTTTTTCTTGCTTTCTTTCCTCACTGGGCTATTTTCCCTGTTGGGACCCCTGGGGTTATAACACCCTGTTTTTCCAACTAGGATTATAGCTTAATAATAATAATAATAATAATAATAATAATAATAATAATAATAATAATAATAATTCTTTTTCCAAATGAACATAGACTATCATTTTAACCTCTCAATATGTTATAATGCCGTTTGCTCAGATATTAATGATAGGGTAAGATATGTTAAAGTTTTCAGTATTTTAACAGCTCATAACAATTGGTATGTATGCCGTTGAGTTTCTGAGGTTAGTACGCCATAGATTTCTTGAAAATATTCATAGAACATATATCATAAAATGAAGGAATATATCATGAACCATCATAATCATAAATGTTATGGATTTCATATACATGAACGTGGAAGTCAGTAGCCTGAAATGTATTACTTCCAACTTTGATTATACGAAGACTCTCAACTACAAATGTTAATAACTATTATATTATAGGTGTACTAAAAACGTAATTGAATAGCCCTCTTAAACGAAAAATGTCATATCTTATTATGAACTTTAAATCAGATGGTAAAAAATATTGATGATGTTTGTATTGTTTCGGCACTAAAATTTATGACAGAAATTGGAATTAGTTTTTCTTGAATTCTTGGGTATAGAATTGTACTGTCATTCCATGTTGAGCATTTTTATTGTTAACCAGAAAAACAACAGAACTAGCGCTATAAAATTTAGTTTATTTATAGGTTCTAAAACATAGAAACGAGGGCATTCTAAGAGGTGAATAAAATAAAAGGGTTACTGCAAGGCTGGAAAAGGGTGCTGAGGATAATAGAAAACTGATAGAGATTTTGAAAAAGTAAAAATATCCAAAGTTTAAGGGATTAAAAGTGGTGATGAGGTAAAGGTGTCTGGTTTCAGTTTCAGTTTCATCAACATAGATGCTCACCAGAACGTAAGGATGGAAAGCCCCCCCCCCCCCCCAACACACACACACTTTTTGTTTCAAAATATCTTTAATATATTTGAGGCAAGTAAAGTCAAGAGGGGTCACATTGAATACTAGATAAAAAAATCACAAATCTTCAAAGATAAATTATGTTGACCTAGCTTAATACATTAGTGATAACTTAAGTTAGATATACTAACGCATGTCTAAACTACGTAATCTTAATAAAGGTACTTAATATACGTAGGTACATATTAAAAAATCATTACTGCAGTAGAAAGAGTTTAGAAATGATAATCATACGATGAACCAAAATCCATGTTTTATCAGATAGTATGGAAGATTAAATGCGCTATTCATAAACCCTATATACCCTAATATATTTTTAGCTTACCAATACCATAGCTCTTACATATGATATTCGCATAGGACAGTCGAGAAAATATGTTCGGACATATTCCATAAAATTGAATCTCAGATATATTCCACATCAGATATATGGATCCCAATTTTGCTGGGGTAAAAGATTTAGATATATTGGATGTATGAATACAGAGCAAAATATACATTTGAAAGTCACTAATATGATCTGAATTTGAGTTGGGAGATAGAAGGTAAAGTTAATGACATTACAAAAGGGCATATTAGAAGGATGACGGAAGGATTTGGGAGTTTTGTTTTATAATGATGGATTTTGAGCAGAGAGAGAGAGAGAGAGAGAGAGAGAGAGAGAGAGAGAGAGAGAGAGAGAGAGAGAGAGAGAGAGAGGTTGATCATTGAATCATCCAAATTCAAGAGCAATTAGAAAAGTAATGGCAAAAACCGTAAAAAAAAAAGTTACATATTTAGCGAGTGAAATAAAGTAGAAAAGGAGAGGTTATTGATAAGCTAAATTAAATTTTTGGTACATGTTTAATCTCACTAGTAAAAAAAAAATCACATCTCGCCTAAAGAGAATTATATATGAAATTATGAAAGGGCTCCAAGAAAAATATAGCAAACGAACAGCCAAGATAAAGCAAGCAGATTTCATGCCATTTATTTTAAAATCTTGAATGAATATTTTTATGAGCATCATAAAAGCTGAAAGTAAGCAAAGAGGTTTGACTGAACTGATGTCCACATACCAAAGAAAATTGCTTCAAAGGGCAAGGCACTGCCTGGAAAGGATCAGATTTTATATCTAGAGGTCACTGAGTTGACATAATATTTTAAATCATGAAATTATTTTTATAAAGGATATGCGGTGGTATGGACATAACTAAAGTATATACCGATCATGGGTTGACATAATATGTCAAATTACAAAATTATTTTTGAAAAGGATATTCATCGGTATGGACATAACTATATGCCGATCATGTGTTGACATAATGTCAAATTACGAAATTATTTTTACAAAGGATATTCATTGTTATGGACGTAACTATATACAGATCAGGATTTTTTTCATGTAAGTTATATCTTAGTTTTTTTCTTTTTCTTTTGGTGGATGAACAAACTAGAAAGTTTAAGTTTCGTTGTTCTCAAGAGATAAATCACCCGCACTATCTGGTTATGTATAGCATGAAGAATATCTTTTTTAATCCAAACATATCTTGGAGCAATAAGGTAACAGAGACGAAAAATTCCATATTTACAGTATACTTGAAAGTATATACTGTAGATTTGTATTTAGGAATGATAAACGAAAATAAATTATATGAAATTTTTTTTCTTATGTTTAACACGGGCTAAAAGTATTTTAGTATTGAGTAGGAAGTAGAATATCAGAAGAAAGGAAATCTATTTAAATACAATTAATTTCACAAAATTTATTGCAATTGCTCCAGCCAATGAATTCAAACGTTTATTTTTTCTTGTCGTAACCAAACAACTGTTTTATTTGTAATATGATGCCGGATGGGAACTGTAGAAAGTATAACTTAAATGGCAGAATACGTTGCTATTTTGGGACTTCAAATAGTAATGTATAACGATTTATTTATCATGGGCTTATATCTTTACCTTAAGGTCATCACGTTTCACTCGAAATTAGATGATCTTTTGACTGAAATGTTGACCCCCTTAAGATAAGGACATCTCTCCGAATCATCAACTGTCCCTCTAACAAAATTCGTTAATAAAGACGGATCTCCTTTTTAAAAACATTAATTTTACAGTAGGTGAAAAACTAGGTAATTATCGATACAATGAAATGATGAACAATGACAGAGATAAAAGATTTAATATATACACCACTGTCTCATTTATATAATTATTCATGGCAAGGACAGTAATTAAATTAACAAAGCAGCACATCACGAACATTGAATACTTTTACCACTTGTTAACGGAGTTCTAATAACGACTTATTATATCCATATTTACTTTTGAATTTTACGAGTATTTCAAGTGAACAATGATAAATTAGAAAATTAAAAAAAAGGTAAGGGGTAAATTTAATTCGACTTATATTAGACTGAAACATTACTTGTTAAAAATGCAAAAGAGGGGGAACACATCACACTCCGACCACCAGTGTAAAAAGAAATATTTATATCATGTGGAATAAGATAAAATTATAATTATTTCCGCGAGAAATAAGTAATATAATTCTTAGAATATAATTTGTTTATTGGTATTCTATAAATACATAGTGTTAGTACTAAATGGTTTCAAAGAAAAATCTTTTTTTTCTTGAAATTGTTAGAGATTTTGGTATTTCTTTAACGTTATTCCAGAAAAAAAGACATGGAGATTATATATATATATATATATATATATATATATATATATATATATATATATATATATATATATATATACATATATATATATATATATATATATATATATATATATATATATATATATATATATATATGTATGTATATATATATATATATATATATATATATATATATATATATATATATATATATATATATATATATATATATACATATACATACACGTGTGTTTGTGTATCGAACTAAATTCCATGTTTGCAATATGCTCTTTAGTAAATTTTCCTCTGATTCTGTTTAGTATATACAAATAATCTCTTCCGTCTTCTTTCTTTTGCAACCCATTTTTCCTGACATCATCTACAGTAGTTCAGTAGCTAATCCCTAATGCTCTTCATACATGAATTCAAACATAAGATGAATATTTTCCATATCCCCATCCAGTCTATCTACTTAATCTTCTAAGTCACACCCCGCTTCCCTTCGAGTACCCATAAACTTGGTGATGAACATTCATTGCTAATATTGTCCTCGGCAATAATTACTCCCTGGCATTGGATTTTCATAAATTTCTTCAACACCAGCGTCTCTGATGTCTTCCTCACTCATTATGCCTTGGAGTAAAGACCAACTATCAAATGGAAATGGCTCGTACGCTAGAATTCGCTAAGAATTTACTGCCTGAATGATACAAAAATAACTGCACCCCTAAATGGCACAAAACTAAAGAAGAAGAATGTCGACAGACCTGGTGGTATTTGTGACGCGATGTTTTCAGGGCTGTGTTGCAATCCTTTGGACCCTCCTGGGCTATGACGTTTCCATGGATAACGTAATGCTCTGCTACCGAGTGTAGTAAGAAGACGAAAGAATGAAGGAAACGCCAACGTTGACCATCAATACATTTAATACCACAAAACCTTATATATATTATGTAATGTTGCTCAAATAAAATCAAAGTTTTCAGAATGAAAATAGAATATTTACACTTGCACATATGCAGCACTGAGAAGTTAAAATGATTCTAGAATGTCAGACTCAATCTTCACGTACCAGGAATTAAACAACGACAGATGTACAGGGTGCTTTTAAATAAGGATAACTAAATGCATATTAGTAGGTCCAATAAGAAGTATTCCTTTACCTGCAAACGATTTCAGTTAAAGTTTCCTTTTTGTTTGTTTGGTTCTTGGTTGTTAGCAATACCTTCACTAAATATCACGAGGCTTGTTCTGTTGCTTTTAAAAGCAACTTCCATGACTACCAGACTACCAGTATTAACGTCTCCAATCAACACTTCCATTGTTATAGCATTTAAGAGAAGAATACCAATCAAACAAAAAGGAAACTCTAATTGATATATATATATATATATATATTTATATATATATATATACACACACATATATATATATATATTATATATATATATATATATATATATACATACATATATATATATATATATATATATATATATATATATATATATGTATATATATATATGCATATATATATAATATATATACATATATATATAAATATATATATATATATATATATATATATATATATATATATATATATATATATATATGTATATATGTATATATATATATATATATATATATATATATATATATGTATGTATATATATATTTATGTATATGCTTTTTGTGGTATTTTCACATGTGGTTTTCAATATTTTTTTTTTTTTTAATAAACCATTTTCATTCATCACACTTGATGCCTATAATCATTTATTCTTCTTTTTTCTTGATATAAACTTAAATCCGTCATAGTTTGAAATGTAACGGTTTTAAGATATATTGGTAAAAGTGAAACTAAAACATTAATAAGAATTAATATTGTTTGATAGGGTTAGCAGAATTAATAGATTTTTACAAAAATTATACCAAATTTTACAAAAGTTATACTAGTTAATTATTCTTCATTTGTAGGTCTTCGTAAATATACTGAACTATAAAGAATATAAAATATGAATATCTATTTACGTGATCATGTTGCTGATATCTAATATCTAGATAAGTGGTTCAATAAACTAAAATTTTTCAAAGTCAGCTATAGTAGGTTTAGGGTAATAAATCTTCAAAACAATTTGATATATGTGAATATATCAAACCATAGGGGAAAATTTTTAATGGTAGAGGCAGTTTAGATATTTAATTAGCTCTTACCATTTTGTACTGTGGATGTAACCTAGTTTCGAATGCAAGGCGCCTTCTTGCTAAATGAATAAACATTGCCGAGTTCATACGAGAGGGTACATTTACGCATTTGCATGAGAAGGTAAATGATTTCCACGCCCTAGTTTATTTCTAGATATAGCAATGATATACTGAAATGGGTAGCAACTCTTATATCATATTAGATAAAATAGAAATCATATATCATTAATATTTCGGTCAGCAACTCTTATATCATATTAGATAAAATAGAACTCATATATCATGAATATTTCGGTCAGCAACTCTTATACCAGATTAAGTGAAATATAACTCATGAATATATATTATGAGGTATAATGGTGAATTAATTTTACATTGAACTGGTAGATGATACCATTATATTTCAATCATTACTTTTGAAATGTAAAAAAAAGTTAAGAGTTCAGCTCATTGTATAAGATTTCTGTGAAATGACAAGCTTTCGGGGTTGTTGGCCTATGGAAAGGATCTGTGTTGATGGTGCTATTAATGGCAGGAAAAGAATTCTAATATTAATATCAACAACAGTTGATAATATAAAAGTGTACAACGACAGCAACGGCAATAATGAAAAAAATATATACTAATTCTTCTTCTTCTTCTTCTTCTTCTTCTTCTTCTTCTTCTTATTATTATTATTATTATTATTATTATTAGTAGTAGTAGTAGTAGTAGTAACATGAATATTCCAATATTTAAACACCAGAATATTATTATTATTATTATTATTATTATTATTATTATTATTATGATTGGTAGTAGTACCAGATGTAGCAGTAGTAGTGGTAGTAATATAATGAATATTCTACTATTTGAACATCAGATGAATATTGAATAGCTGAGTGAATATTTCCCCTTTCACTTTGAATCCCCAACCTTTTCACATTAGTTTCACCCCCTTCGTTCTCTGTTTCCCTCAATGGGGTAAATGTCTGTCCCCTCTATCTCCAAGGTTATTTCTACCTTACCAAAAACATTACTCCAATTCCAGTCATTTGTACACATGGGGATTTAAACCGTCCCCTACATTCTCCTCTTCGCTTTTTAATTATCTAATCTCTACAGTAATGGGTGTTAGAGACGCAAAGTGGAGAAAGAATTTTTTCTTATTGATTTTTATTACGTTCAGGCAAGAGATTTCATTAGATTTTATTGGGAAAAGTTTAATATTACTGGAAAAATTTATAGATTCTAAAAGTAAAGTGGAATAGTTTTTGAATAGCTAAATTAAGATCATATAGAAAAACTGAGATATAATACACATCTTTCTATCAAACTATATATCTGTTACTTCTATAGACGAGCAGGAGGAATCGGAGAAGTAGATATGGAAAAACAGGCACGGGCAAGCTCAAAGCTATAGTTTTTTATCGATGCCTTTTTATGTACATTGTTTTAATCTATTTCCATTAATCTAAGGAGATTAATTAATTCATACACATCGAAGATAGGCTTTGATCAGAATTCTAGATGAGAAAAAATATGAAAATAGACTTTCTTTAATGTTGATGAAAAACTTTTTTACTTTCCTAAACGGCCTTTTATTACCATTGCCTTATACCTGAGACCGAGTGCAAGGTGCCTCAGGAAATACTCCGACGTTCTCCTTAGAGGCTCATCAAGCGTGTTTTAAAGGAGTCATTGATCGCTTCTCTGAACGTCTTTATTGCAGCTGAATTCAGCTTTAGGTGTACGCTATTCCCTCTTAAAACTTTCAGAGTAATGGCCACTTACTTTTTTCATTAGGACCTGTCTCTGGGTTTACGATTTGGGATGCAATTCTATTCCTCATGAATTTTCTTTTGTGCTTTCGTTGGTCCGCTTTTATCATGCCGTCCATAAGCTCCTGTATTTATTTTTTTTTTTTTGCAATTTTCTCTTAATATTATGGACTTTTATGAATCTTCTATACTAGTGTACGCAACCCGAAAAAAATGACGGATAAATATTTAGATAGATATGTACACACTGGCGCACACACACGGACATATACACAGATTAAATCCTTCCCACTCCATCCTCCGTTCCTAACTTTAACACGGCAGTTTCAGCAATTTGTTGGAGACTGTGGTTTCTTGTAGTACCCCTTCTCACCAGGTTTTGACTACTCCCACTCCCTCTACTATAAGGAAGAGAAGATACAGAATACTCATACGTTTGGCAATATATATATATGTATATATAT